>NC_053135.1:13925256-14080256 GCF_010015445.1 Perca fluviatilis
ACTTTTAACAGACAAAAATCAAGAGTGCCAATTGCTTCATTAGGTTACATTGCAGCTTGGTTCGCGCCGGCCCTTCATTGTGATCTTGCTCAATACTGGACCAATTTCAAAGATTTTGGTCACATCAGTCTATTAGACACAAATGCATGGGGAAATGTGGTCCAGGTTGAAAAAACCTGAAATTACCCTTTAACATGCCCCCCTAAGTTAACGCTGCTTCAATAGCTAAATGTTACAGGGCTGACTTTAACGTTAGCTAGCCCCGCTCTTATCTATTGCAGAGCGCTTGGGCATCCATGCAGGTTACAAATTTTGTGTAACACAATGGCATGGTTAAACAGTCTAAAAAGGATCCACACAAATCGGGTAAGATTCACAAATATATTTCCATTGAAAAATGCAAAGTTGATGCATACACGAGTGATAAATATGAGGCACAGAGACCGATACACATTCACCATTAAAACTTATTTCATTTCTTTTGGATGCCATGGTTTGTGCATTTCTATAGGGGTGTGTGTTTATGCTGACCTCCCCGTGCCACACAGGGTTGGTGGTGTTGGCTATGATGGAGGAGCGTCTCTCCTGGCCATGGTGAGTGAACTTGTGGAGGCCGCTCCTCTTTCCACGCTGAATGGACATCTTCAGGTAGGGGTCCGGGTTGAAGAACATGCCCTTCTTCAGACCCACTGCCTGAATGTCTGAAGTGGGAACACAAACATTCATAAGCATGTGTTTATTTTTTACTGGACCACAACTACACAACAATTTCACTGAATCAGTCCTCACACCTGATAAGGTGAAGCTGACTAGTTTTCGGCAGTGCTCAGTCCCTGTTTGGTCCTCCACTTGGCCTTCACTGCCCACCTGATGAGAAAACAACCAATAGGAGAGCAGTATGAGTGGGAGAGAAGTGAAATAAAAATATCAGAGGGAAAAAGAGAAAGAAAGGCCTGAATAAAGGAGTAGAAACAGAAAATAAGAGATTATGGTGAAAGATTGGACGTGTAGAAATGACTGTAGGGATCTGAGGGGGATGTACATGGGACACACACACTGACATACCGGTACTCCAGGGTTCTTGACAGTGATGCAAGGTGTTGTTGCTCTTAATGCTCCACTTACACCATGATAGTATTTAAAGCAGATCTTAGTCTCTGCTGTGGAGAGAGAACACATACACAAATATTGACATATCTATGACATCATCAGTTTTTTTTCCTCTGACTTGACAAAGCTATTTTATATTCACTGAAGACACTATACAACTTACATGTAAACTGATCTTCAGCTGTAAAATCGGTGGAATTAGCAACACATAACTAACTAAGACAAACACAGTGCCCATGTTCTTGACTCACACTCCATGAAGTAGGGTCCTTGCTCCAGTTTCCACACGATCTGTCCTCTCTGGGTGCCATTCACTCCACGATTCTTGGAGTCCCATACATTGGCCACACATGTCTCATCTGTGAAACACACATTTACATTCACAAGACGTTGATTTGTGTTGCTCTGTCTTTTGCTTCAATTACACACTTGGCTTTACACAGATGCTTTTGTAAATTAGGTAACAGTTGTAAGACATTTAGTAAGGAAAAACCGCTATTGCTCGACTCACTTAACAAAGCAGCAGCATGTACGACACCTCAGCAATGACAGATTTATGTGAACAGAGTACAAAGAGTTGGTAGTTACTGTTTTTTAAACATATTTCCGATTTACTAAAGTCAAGAGTGGAAGAAGACAAAAGCAAAGGAGTAAAAGTAGATTGAAGTTCTTGTCTCTACTACAACCCAACCTCATATTGTTCTTCTCCTGCCCCAGGAGCAATTCTAGGATCCAACCTTAAGGAGGATCTCAGCCCCTAAAGAGATTGTGACATGGATACAGTGCCTTGCAAAAATGTCACCCCCGCCCGCTAAATCAGTAATTTCATTAGCCAATAATCTCTGAGCTAGCTACTTAACAAAAACGTCAGCTAACGTTTTTTGACACTATTAACAAAAAACTTCACAAGCGCGCTCTTGCTCTTCCTCTGACAGATTAGATAGAGCGGGACTCAGCCAAAGGCCCTTTGAACCTGTAATTGTTTGTCCTCTGTCACTTACAGACAGTAAGACGGGTGGTGATAGCACAGTGGATGACACATGCCTTTGGTGTGGGAGACGGGTTCAATTTCCGGTGTTTGGTGTTTTTTGCCCCAAACGTCTCCTTCCAGGCAGCGCGGCAATGGTTATGTTTAGGGTTAGGTTAGGGTTAGCTGCCTGGAAGGCGCTGTTGGAGGCAAAAAACCCCATCAAGCTCAATTTCCACTGCGATGCATCAACCAATGTGTCCCTGAGCAAGACACTTAACCCCTAGTTGCTCCAGAGGCCTCTGGCATATATAGCAATTGTAAGTCGCTTTGGATAGATGCATCAGCTAAATGACATGTAATGTAAAGACAAGTTTGCAACTCTAACTTGAAGCACCAAAATTGAATAAAAAGAAAGTTTTTTACTATTGTAATTTTTAGGGGGGCTGAGATGAAATTTATGGGCTTGAACCCCCCTAAAAAGGGTCTAAAATTGCCCATTTCCTGCCACCAGCTTCATGCATCTCTGATGGCATGCATTGATATTTTTAATGTCTGTATGGTATAGAAAGAAATAAGAAACACATGACATCATCGCTTTACCCCCTCTTTTTCTTTTCTTTTTCTGAAACAAGGTATGAAAACCAATCACATATGCTGGTAATTTATCACCCAACCACACATGTTTTGGGATTTTTTTTTGCTGGAATGAGATAGAAACATAACTGGAAACTCTATTGTAATCGCAAAAGTTATTATTTTTCCGCCGCTAAAAGTGTCGCTGCAGCCTACACCTTACATGGTAGGGTGGTGATTTTTTCAGGACTGGTCCATAACCCTGCAGGGACATCAGGCACAAAAATGACACAATTCTGCCACTATGTGGCACTATAGCAAAACAAACGTTTTTCCAACTTCTCCTAATCGCGATTAAAACTTTTAATCGTTGCCCAGCCAGCCCATATATACATACAAACTGCAAGTCTTGGGCACATTTGACCAATATACAGCACCCACTGCGGTGTTTCAATCATTAAGTGTAATTATTTCAACTAATGTTAGCTAACGCGCTAGCTAGCTACACTCAACTATAACATGATGTCATAACTTTTACCACTGCTCATTTCATAAAGGGCCCTGGCAACAAAACGTGTCTCTGTTTACGTTGTATAATGTGCTGTTGGATTGCATTTGATTTTGCCATTTTATCTGCGATCGGACACAATTCTGGGAAAAGGATAGCTTGCTAGTGCGCTAACATTAGCTACGCTAGCACCGGCAGTCAGAAATAAACATCTATGATAGGGTGACCAGATTTCCGGGAGCTGAAACCGGGACACTTTGCGCGTGCACTACGCTTGTGCACGCGCACACACTTTTTAACATGAACATTTGCCAGCCCAGGTCAGACAGACAGTAACTTCATTATTTTGACCGTAGGCTCCTCATTTAATAAGTGTTTTTTCCAGTAAAATTAACAAAATTGCAGCAACAGCCTTTTTCAGTTCAGTGTGAGATTTACATTGAGACTTCTCCAAAAAAGATTTGTGTTATTTATTCCAATAACACCAAAATAATTACAATGATTAATTGAAAATTTTGAGCATTAAACACTTCATTTCCTGCATTCTGGTGAATTTGTATGCACCTATTTCTACCTTTTTCTGAATCAATGTATGCTGCAAATATCTTTATGTAAAGAGAAACATAGATTACAATCCAAATATAAAAACATAATGGAATATATTGAAGTAAGGCTCTGAGGCATTCTGTATTTCTTTCAACTATTTATTCTCCTGTAGATCGACTTTTTGGATTATATCTGAGTCTGCACACATGTATCCTAGGTATCATTTACTCCTCCCTCCTGTTTTGCGTCTTTTGTTGTTAATGTATTAATAAACCCCTGGACTGTAATATTTCAGATGTGTTTGAGCAATGTCCAAAACTTTGTGCACATTCAAAATACAGTATCTGTGTTCTCTGTGATTTGGAGGAGTTGTGATTTTTAGAAAAACAAAGTTATAATAGGCTATTACAAGAATAAAGTCTATAAATAATCTACCTGCACCATATTCTGCTGTGCATTACGTGATTGCTCTGCTTATACGGTAGATCTCAGACCGTCTGATAGACACAGAGCCCTGCTTGGGTCTCTGAATGAGACAAATAGTTTAGCTAGAGAAGTGGCTGTACGCTGCTCTACATCGAAGGTGGAAAACTGAATCTACTGCAGAAATACACAGAGCACAGACGCAACACATCTACCGCAGCATGTCCACAGCTGAGCGCATCCATTATAACCTGAAGCTGCACTGCTTTTTACAGAGAGTGGACATTAAACAAGTCTGCTTCAGAGCTCCGTGTGTCTGAGTCTGAACCATAGACTGTAAACATCACGTCACAGGAACTTCAAACTAAATCATTAGTATTGCGCTCCTAAACTTTGTGTTTATGGCATCAATGTATTAGACTGATTTGGCTATGACTCCTCCGAAAACTTCACCTGGCTTTCACAGCCTTCCTCACGTAGAGACGATTGCTAGGTGATAGCAACAAATACAGCATGGTCTGACCCCGCACGTAGCTGCCCGTTCTATTTGCCTCGGAAAAATAAACTGGACAAAGATACATTAAACTCAAAACATTCGGGGCTGAAGACCCGGCAAAATCGGCTGACGCCACTCCTGGTGTAAACCGGGACATTTTAGTGTCCCGACAGGCTTTTTTCGGGACTCGGGACATTAACTTCAAAATCGGGACTGTCCCGGTCAAACCGGGACGTCTGGTCACCCTAATCTATGATCCAATGTCTTTTTTGATAATCTACACGTTTTCTTGCCATGGCCTTTCTAAAATAAGCCGTGGTAAAATATACAATAATCTCTTCAAGGAGTTGATAAGCAGACAGCAAAGCTAGCTAGTTGGCAATTTGTCTACTTCCACTTTATAAACGGCTAACGTTACATCCCTGCCGGAGCTGTGAACTAATTTAGCGATGTTTAGCTACATAACGTTAGCAATATTATCTTGTGTAGAATACAGGACCGGCAGGGCAGAGGGAAGTGTCAGGGAGCAGAGTATGGGCTTGTCTCTCCTTGGTTTGTGCATCCAGTTGAACAACAACTATCTGATATTTTAGGCCACAGTGTGGTAACAGCTGAGCGACGCATTCACGGACAGTGGAGGGCATCTTCTTTTTGCCCTCCAGGTGGGCGTTCCCATAGTGCTGCGACGTCACGTGAAAACTATCAATTGGAGAACAGGCCTGAGAGCATGAACAAGAGTTGAACGTCAAAAAGTAACGTTACCTGCAAACAGCGTGTAGTTTCTTTTTAGCATCTCACATCACACTTTCAGTCACTATGACCACTACTACAGTCAGAAATATTGTGCCAAAATATGAACAATAATGTTGCCGTCAATGGGCTTATCTGCTAATGTTAGCTACCAACTGTTACCTTGAAACCATCCAGCAAATTGACGGTACTGTAGGTTGCCGTTACCTGAAACCGGTGATTTAACGTCACCGCTCATTTTACACAGTTTAACAACAAAACGCTGAGTGAACATTACTAGCTACATTTTTCATGTTGGTTTTGAGCAGTATGCACCCCCACTAACCTGGAATACAGCGACAAACCATGTTTCACCTAAGCCTCTGTTGACAGTAGAAAGATTCTGGTTCCACAGACTCAATCAAGAAGAGGCTGAGTCTGTAACTATGTTTGTTGCAGCATTACGCAAGTTAGCTGAGCACTGTGAATTTAAGGATGTTTTAAATGGCACATTAAGAGACAGGCTTGTGTGTGGATTAAGAAATGAAGCAGCACAGAAGAAATTACTCACAAAATGTGATTTAACTTTTGAAAAAGCCATTAAGAGATCACGTGACCGACAACTCGCATGGCTGTTCAGGGCTGAGGCTCTTTGCCCCATCTCAGCATTATCATTAAAAACCAGGTCTATTCTTTTTTTATTTGACGTCAATCCTTGCATGTGTTACCACAGTAACTTTGTGGAATGCCTGCAGGAGCGAAAAAGCAGACCCCGCTGCAATTTAACCGAGCAAAGGATTCTGCTAACTCGGCTAGCATGGCGACAGCTAGCGAGGTTTCGGATGCTATATCGAGAAGAAATAACGTCCGGATCATCGGACTGAAGGAGTGCAGCGAGAAAGATGACCCAGTTGGATTTCTGCAAAAACGGTTGCCAAAATGGATTCCATCCCTACAGAACAAGGCTACCATCGAAATTGACAGGGCACACAGAATCTACGGCAAGGGTGCAGGAACACGCACGCTGATTCTCAGATGTCTGAGATACCAGGACCGTGAGGCAATTATTCAGGGGGCGAAACAGGCACAGCAGGAAGGCCTGATTCGAGATTCCAACGCAACACTGCGCTTTAAACCTGACTACAGCTCTTTCATCACCCAGCAGCACCAGGGATTTATAGGAGTGCAGCGCGAGCTATATGCTAAAGGCATCCAAAACTTTCTTATTTATCCGGCAACTCAGAGTAAATCAAGGAAGCAGAACGTTCACATTCACTGCACCCGAGGAAGCGGACACGTTCTGTCCGTATTTGGAAGGAAAGGGACGTGATGCCCGCGCTGGATGCTTCACGACCGGACCGGGAGCTGTCATTGGGCCTGGAGGGCGGCGTGGGGACCTCCGGTGCGGAAAGCAAGCGGGCGGACCCGACGACTGTGGATTTGTGGATTTGGAACACTGCAAGTTTAACCGCAGACACTGCATGTAAGTTTGGCAACCTGACGTTTAAAGGAATGTTTGAGGCTGAAAACATGATGAACATGGACTGCTCAATTTACACAGCCTAAGAACATAATAAACACTTATTTTATAATCTATATTTACTACTCTTACATGGTTTGTTACCCACATAGACTATCTCAGAGCGTAAAAGCTGGTCGAATTATAATGTATGAGCTTGGGAGCCGAGTTAAAAGGAGCATTTGATTTGACGGCATTTTATAATCTATGTCTATTACACCTACACGGCGGATTTGTTTTTCATACAGTTTATTTCAGAACTTAATAAATGGTTGATACTTAGTTTTAATTTTTTCTTTGTAACATTGTTCATGTTTAACATAGGAAAGCATTAGACCCGTTTCAGTTAACCTGTGACTTTAGACAGGAGGGGCAGTTTTGAGCTGAGTTTTTGTGCGAGCTGCATTTCATGCGGCCACGTATCCTACAGAGAGGGAAGGGGGTCTGCGGTCTCAGAGGGTTAGGGGATTTATTTTATGTTTTGTGTTTTCACCACACTGTGCTTAGATCTAACAGCTCACCCTTTGTTACAAATGTATCAGTGAATTCCGGTAGGGTACTCGAGACGGTGGAGATGGCTGAACTTTCAATCCTTTTAGTTAACATCAGGGGGTTAAACGAGCCGATCAAACATTCCTGGACTATTTAAGAAGGAAGAACATAGACGTGGCGCTTATTCAAGAATCACATTTGCGTAAAAGAGATTTAAATCATCTACAAAATAAATATTTCAAACTTGCTGCTGCATCTAGTGATGACACCAGAACCAAGGGCTGCATTGTTTTGCTGTCACGAAGATGCACACTCACCATAGACAAAAGTAGTAAAGACTCTTCAGGCAGGATATCATATATATGTACTACGATAAAATAGCCTTTGTTTCAGTATATGCACCGGCTACATATGATGAAAGCTTTTTCCCATGCCAAACCAATGAATTGCTTTCTCTCAATAAATACTAATTATAGGGGAGACATGAATGCGGTACTAGACTTAAATCAGGATAGATCAGGGGTCAGCCACACGAAAGCCCAAAAACACATATCAGACATGTTTGATGCAGTTGTGGATCTTATCGATTTTACAAATATATGGAGAATGCACAATCCTACTAGCAAAGATTACACCTTTTTTCCCCCACATGTCACGGCACCCACTCCCGCATTGATTATTTTTTATGTACTTAAGGCAATGTTCCACACAATAGCAATGGAACCAGCAATCCTGTCTGACCACAATGCACTGATAACCACATTCCATTGTGATATGTTAGGAGAAAAATCTAGAAGGAGGCAATTTAATAATTCCCTTCTCTAAAACACAGCTTTTAATACAGAATTTGGAGCCAAACTAGCGGAGTTCATATTAATCAATACTGGCTCGGTTTCGGACCCGGCACACATCTGGCAAGCCACTAAAGGATTTATTAGAGATTTCACATCTTCCTTTGCAGCAAATTTGAAGAAAAAGAGAGAGGCAAGGATTGAGGAGTTGGAAGAACGTTGTAAATTGTTAGAGCAATTGCTTAAGACTTGTTTTTCTAAATCTACACACTCTTTTAGTCACAAATCGAGCAGAGCTAAATGACTTGCTAAAAAGGAGAGCTGAATTTATAATGCACAGAGTGAGGCAAAATTACTATTTTAACGGCTGTAAACCAAGCAAATTGCTAGCTCTAAAATTAAAACAAAGCTGCTATCAATAGCATCCGCACGGACCGAGGTATCTCAACGAATCAGGAATCAAGGAGATTACTGCAACTTTCCAATCCTTTTATTCAAAGCTGAATGAATTCTCATCAGTCATACACAAAAAGGGCAAAGATCCTACGGAGCGTTCAAATTACAGGCCCATTAGCCTCATTGGGAAGGATATTAAGCTTTATTCCAAAGTCTTGGCACTACGCCTAGAACGCTTCATCGAGAAGCTAGTCCACCCTGACCAATCAGGGTTTATACCAAAGCGTCAAGCTGCAGACAATATACGCAGATTACTCCATGTAATAGAAGTGGCCAAAAACCTCCCAACAACGGCAGGAGTTTTATCACTGGACGCGGAAAAGGCTTTTGACCGCCTAGAATGGAACTGTCCCAGCAGGCACCGGACGTTAGTTCAACATCATATCAACGTTGGACTCCAACTTTGGACTGACATTTGATTTTAGTTGGATATGAAAATCGTGTTAACGTCAAAACCCAACGTTGGATTGACATCAATCTCCAATGTTAGATAGACGTTGGATTGTTGTTGGAAATGAAAATCGGGTTGACGTCAAAACCCAACGCTCGATTGACATCAAACTACAACGTTAGACAGACAATAGATTTTAGTTGGATATGAAAATCGTGTTAACGTCAAAACCCAACATTGGATTGACATCAATCTCCAATGTTAGATAGACGTTGAATTGTTGTTGGAAATGAAAATCGTGTTAACGTCAAAACAAAAAAAAAAAGAAATGAAGAGTTAGTTTGGATTTTGTTGGCATGATAAACTTTTACAGAGCTTTGTTTTTATTCTAAGTGAAAAGTCTACATATTGAGAAACTGGGATGTCATAAGGTATATATAGACATATAGACAGATGTCAAGATCAAAAGTTGGACAGACCAACATTTTAAGTCACGAGCAGAGACAAAGACATTCATTGAGTTAAGAAAATAACCTCTCTATTTTAAAACTTGTAGTTTTAAAAGACTTTGCTCAGTAGCTACTTATGGTGGCAAACATAATGAAAATGCTCCTTGAAGCTGTAGTCTACATAGGGGGCACTTGGGTATTTTGAATTTAATGCTAACATGGAAACATGCTCACAAGTTCAATGCTAACATGCAGATGTTTAGCAGGTATAATATTTGAAAAATGAAAGAAAATTAAATTTTTAACAAAACTCAACAAACAGTCCGGAACTCAGACCCCACTTATGAACTAAAAACAAATTTAACTTCAGAAACATTATTTTTTTCTTCCACATCCACCCACCCTGTCTGGGGCATATTTCAAACAGAAGGCGACAGCCGCTGCAATGCTTGCCTCCGTTTCTGCAGTCGTCCTCTGGACACTCTGTAAGGAATATTTGAAACTGTAAATCTTTGGGGCATTTAAATGTAGTGGAATACAGTAAGCAGTAAAAAACATTAAGATGCAGACATTCTCAAGGGCCATGCATTTCTTTTGTGCATGTACATGTTTTAAAGCCATTTCAACTTTAGATGGTGTTCCTAAACTGCACGCTGCAGCTGACTACATACTGGCAGAAAAAAACTGAATGCCAGCAAATTTGTTTTAAAAATATAAAAAAATGTAAAAGCATGTTTACAGTAGAAAATAATTTAGTGCAAAGAAAATCTGACATTTCTTGCAGGTAGCAGCCAGGTTGTTAATAGGTGGCAACTGTGGTCACTGGTTTTTACTAAACCCCCAAAATTGACACTAGAAAACACTGAGGATATATGCTTTTTACCTGTAACAACAGTGAAGAGACGGAGCTTCGTGAAGGCAAGCTTGCCCTTCCCGCCCTTCATATTGAACTTTGCCATAACCTCATTTGTCATCAACATGTAATAAATAATTCACTGGTTGAACTTTGAAAATTCTTTGTCAAAAACAAATGTGTTATATCTATATATAACATGTAGCATATATAAATTGCACAAAATACCTCTTAGCTCTAAAGCCTGTAGTCTATAACACAAAACAAGATTGGATAATCGCCTTATAGTAGTTTATTTATATATAATTCTTACAGCCTTCTACTGCATTTTAGGCCACTCCTGAACAGCAAGCATAATGGTGGGTTCACACTGAAAGCAAATCCAATGTTCCACGCGTCTTGATTACACACAAAGTCAATGCAAAGATGCAAATTCACTCCGGGTGGTATGGAAAATGAATTTGTTGCAACATTTGCAGAGTCGCCTGAATTTGAAGCAGGGAGAGATTAAATCATGCAGGACAGGGTGTAACTTTCTCCAGGAGAGGGATGGGGAAAAACTGTCGTAGTAACGCTACATAAACTTCAATTCAACTAAGATGGATTCATACAGCAATCGAAGTGTTTGCACACTGTTTAAGTGTGAAAAAGCGACGGTCTAAACGGCGGTCTAAACAATATAGAACTGTATTTGATCTTCTTTTGGACATATAACTAACCTGAGCGTCATAGTCAACATATTAAGACAAATGCAAACCTATGCCCTTGCTGCTAAATGCTTTACAAAAAAGGGTTAATAAAGCTGAACACACAGTGGCTTCATACAGTCTATGAGTATGTTATCCAAAGAAAAAAAAAAAAAGCTAATCCTACCATACTACTTCAGGAGCTAACGCTAGCCACCATTGGCGTAGCCTAACATTGCCTATGTAGAAAGACAAATAACCTAACTTACACACGTGTAACATTCTGTAATTTGTGTGATTTAAATGTACAATATTGGCTGCGGTATCTATATTGACGGCGAACACAGACAAAGAGCAAAGCATTCAGACTTTACTCAATGTTTTGGATAATGCTAACCAGTCCCCTACCGTTCTCGCAATGTGTAGAGTAGCAAAACAACTGAGAATGTATCACGTTACATCCTGTGGGGAACGTAAAAATGTATTGTTTATTGTTGTATTGTTGTTTATTTATGGTTATTTCCTGTCCTGACCGGCCTGACAGTGGAGGTCTGCAGTTGGACCCTCTTGGGTTTTTCATGACCGTATGAATCCTGTATATAATACATTTGTACTCTAAATTGATGTTTAACTCACCACACATGGCTGTTAATGTCAGGAAATCTGGTGCAAACATTCATTTTGTTCATTTCATCTTTGACATAATTAAACTTTTAATAATTTTAATTATGTAATAAACTCATACCCACTTGCGACTTCTAAACTGGGGTATGAACTGAACCCTGTGACTTTCAGATCCCTAAAGAAGGCTGCCAGTTGGCCCAGTGGTAACAGTCAAGTCCCCTATACAATATTAATTCTACTCTATTATATCGATGCTAACAGTTAATGACATCTAATTGACAAGGAGATATAAACACTTACTTCTCCATGACCCTTTTAACAATGTCTTTCAAGTGGACTCCTCCCACCCTGGACAAGGCATTAATCTGAAATTAGAGGAACAATATTTCAGTTTTATCAACAAAAATAAAAATTTCACCACAAAAATTAAACAGTGACACATTACACATGAGAGAAAAATATGCATAATTATGTTGCTATGACTACAGTTGACCTTACCAGCTTCTGTTTTTCCTCCAGGGAGTCGAGGGATCTATCAAGGAGGTTTAGAGCCTCAACAGTTGACGCTTGTTGAATTTTAGTTGCTTCGTACTTTTCTGCATCCCGTTTCTTCAATGAGCGGATATCCTCACGCATTTCCACTAGCATTTCCATCACTTTTCTCTGAAATTCTAATGCAGTGAAACAAATAATTACCATAGCCTAATTAGAAATGGTATGTCAAGGCACAACCTACTAGTGATAACTGTCATAATTTATTGTCCTTATGTTTTCGTTTGAGAGGTTATTTTTTTTTAATCCAAATAGGGGTTTTGTCTCAGAACTTTACTTGCATAAAGCTCACAAAAAGGCAAATCCCCTTATTTTAGCACAATTCCTGGAGGTTAATGGGATAATACAGCTGCTATTTGATTCCATAGACAGCCAATAACTGACGCCTATATTAATTTATGCTATATTGAGATATAAATCATTTATAATATATAGCCTATAAATATTGAGATTTTATTTCCAATCTATTTCATCCAGCCAAAGTGTACTATGATTATGACATTCCACAATGAGTGAACAATTCTGGGCTTTCACCACATTAGCCTGCTAACAGATGCCTTGCTGCCCCACACAGCTGACATCTGTCTGGCTGTGTGTATTGGGGAAGAGTAAAAGTAATGTAATTACTCGCAATAGGAATCATTAAGATTTTATCTATACTACAACTACTCTTATCAATAATCTTTATTGGTTTGGTTCTTTATCAATGCTGTTATTGATTCTTTTACATTACTAAGAATGGATTATTTTTAATATATTTTAAAATAAAAACATTCAGTACAGGATTACTAATAGACTTTTATTATTTGTTCTGTTTGTGTGTCTATATTTGAGAGGGTTGTCAACTCAATGCAGAGAAAGAAGTTGTAGTTAAAAGAGACCACCGCACCATAGGCTAGAAGGACTGGCTTTGCTTTGCTAGCGTCGTTGCTAGGGTTGGTACAGAGTAGACCCGGTGCTAATATGGCACCTGTGCCTTAACGACCCGTATCTACCGGACCGAATAGCAACGCGGATTTCTGTACCTCATTTCGGCGCCACCGATATGCCTGCGTTGCTCTCTGATGCTCCGAAAACGAATGTTAGAATAACAGAAACATCGCAGCATGTGACACTAGTTAACATTACACTCGTCAGCAGCTAACGTTAGCCTACCATTAGCTAGCAGATGGATTAAACACGATTAAAATGCTGACAGATAAACGGTGTAAAGTGTGATTTATTTCACTGTATAGGATCCAACAGCAGTATGTTAAGCAGTGTGCTGCTGCCGTTGTTTAGCTACTTGTCTGAAGAACAACACAGACGGTGCGTCGCGGTGCATTCAAAGTTGTTGTAAAATACCTTTTTGCCATGGTGGTTGTTTTTGTCGTTAAACAGCAATTTACTAGTGAAATACGTTATTGTTATAAGTTACAGTTATTACATTATTATTAACATTTAATTTTGACCATATGGCCTAAAGTTGTTTTCCCCCCTTAATTAGGTTTTGTCCATTTGGCTTTGTCTGTCAACAAACAAAACAAACCAAAAATACATGTTTCAGGACAGTTTTTGGGAAGAGGATAGAAACTTTTTAGCCTTGTATCACTTACAATGCACTGAATTATTAGCTGATTTATAAAACAAATGTTAGATTTTATATCTATACCCATCTATAAAATGACTTGAAGAAGATACTATACAAAAATACTAACTTAACCTTGTATTTCCCCCTTTTTTAGTCATTAAGTCTGATGGCTGAAAAGAAAACCACCCCCTTATGGCAGCGCTTCACCCAGCCAACACCAAAACAAAGAAATGCTGCTGGTTGCTACTGTGTGTCAGCACTACTATTGTTAAAATGGTCAATTTATTTTATTGTTCTCAGCTGTTTGATAAATGCTGCTAAGTGCACTAAACTTTATTTTTTAATTGAAAAGTTTATTCGACAAAGTTAAATTTATTTTCTTTCTTTCTTCTTACCAGTTTTGTTTATTTATACAATATATGTTTTTACATTATACATGTTTAATGTAAGTATACAAGTGCAGATTGGTGTTCAAGTGTTCAATAAATGTTTTTGTTGAGAAATTTTGTGTATCTTAAGTACTTATTAGTAGGGGTGTAACGATATATCGTGGTATGATTTATCGCGATGCAAAAATGTTACGATATGTATCGTAGAGGTATGGCGATATTATATATATATATTTTTTTTACTACCACCATGTGCTGACACACATACCAGACGGCCGACCATCGGCAGAAAAGCCAGTCGAGATGATCAGTCGCGTCCCCGAGGTCCAAAAAACTGCCTCGGGACACATCAAAAAGACGAGAGGAGATTGACGTCACGTGACCCGGAACGAAATGGCCGCTTGAGATTTCTCTCAGTCTCCAGGTTAAAACAAATTAGTAACTTTCTCCGAGCAAACCTGAAAATACCGGTTAGCAACTCATTGTAGAGATGCCTAACAAACAGCCCGACAAAGACTTTTCTATTTTTTCATCGACTGGTCCTCACACTGGCAGGAGGAAAGCTAACCAACAGACAGCAACACGTGTTGCTAGTGCTAACGAGGACCACAATGATGAAGCTAGGGCCCCAGCGCTGACTGCCTCGACAACTATGGATCAGATTTTGGCTGAAATAAAATCTGTGGCCTCCCGTGTGAACGACATGGATGACTCAGTCGGTGCTCGCCTTGATGTTATTGATGGAGCCCTGAGTGAAATTAAAACTTCTGTCATCTCAGTTGAGAGCTCTCTTTCCACTCTTGCTAGCCGAGTGACCGACCTAGAAAAACGTATGCAAGAGGCTGAAGGCAGAGTCTCCGCTACAGAAGATGAATGCGGCAACTGCAGCAGCCACTTAAGCGCCATGGAGAAGACAGTTGAGCTGCTTCGGCTGAAAGTTGATGACCTAGAAAACCGTGGCCGCCGCAAGAATTTGAAGATTGTTAACCTCCCAGAGAAAGCCGAAGGCGGTGGTACTCTTGCAGACTTTCTCCAATCTGTACTACCGACTTTAGTCGGCTTGCCCGCTGACCACCCTCCGCTGGAGATTGAACGCGCCCACAGAGCCCTGGCTTCAGTCCCGGCTCCGAATAAGCCCCCGAGAAGCGTCTTGGTGCGTTTTCTACGATTCTCCCAAAGAGAGGCTGTGCTCAGAGCTGCCTTGAAGAAGCGTGATATTTGCCATGATGGTTCTCGGTTTCTTCGACTCCCTGACTTATCTGCGGAGGTTCTACAACGCGAGAGTTTGATGGTCGGGAAAGCCCTGGCCCGCCACAACATGTACCGGGCTTGGCTTTCTTATCCAGCCCGGTCTGCGGTGCCTCCACGAAGGTCGGATCCGCATCTTTGATGACCCTGAGTCTGCTGCTGCATTTTTGGACACTCTTAAATAAGGTAACGCTGTTGTCCACCAGTAATGTCGGAGTAATATGGACATAACCTCTACCGAGCCCCCATCAAACGTTATTTCTGCTGTTTGGTTGTTATAGACACTGTTGACAGACTGAGTAAGCAGCGGAGTTGACTCCACATGCATCTTCTCTTCTTGGTAACAGGGTTTTTTTTATTTATTTATTTATTTATTTTTTGTACTGATTGTTTTATTTTTCTTATTGTAAGGCATAAACAAATTATATATTTTCGTTTCAGATGAGTTTTACACCCCACTGCAATGCCTTTCCATATCATTCTGTTATGTCTACAGCACTTTGACCCCTTTTTTTCCTTCCTTTCTTTTCTTTCTTCCCAACGATTAATTCTTGTTACTACCCTGGCCTGGTATTTCATATTTAGGAAGTGGCTGGCACAGAGCCCATGTTCGGGGTCACATATGATCCAGTAATTTTTTATTTTGGGGTAGCTCATAATGGAGTCATCTACTTGGCCTGGAGTTGTGATGTTGTCTTTGGCGCCTGAGTTGCTACTGTGGTCTACCTGTTAAATTAAGACATGCTTAAACTTAGCGTGCTTGGTGACTTCTTTTGGGGTTTTTTACCCTGTCGTTTGGGGACAGGATAGGGGTGGGTAGAGGCTGCAATCTCGTTTTTCTTTGTATCTTTTTTTTTTCTCCGTTATGTCATGCGACTGGAGCTCTAGGTTCCTTTCTTGTATTGTAGTCAGTTTCTCTTCACTCAGCTTGTATTACCCATTTATTTTACACCTTTACAATTCCTATGTCTGGGTCACTTAAACTTGTTACTTGGAACGTCCAGGGGATTGGCCATGTAATAAAGAGGAAGAAGATTTTAACGCATCTGAAGAAACAAAAATCCGACATAGTACTACTTCAAGAAACTAAATTATCTGACACAGAACACTTGAAGCTTAGGAGAGATTGGGTGGGTCGAGTCTACTTTTCCTCCCACTCACAGAATAAAAGAGGTACAGCTATTCTTATACATAAGAACATCCCTTTCATTTTAGAACACGAAGAAAAAGATCCGGAGGGGAGATTCATTTTAATTACAGGCTCAATTCTTAAAAAACACATAACTATTCTTAATGTCTATGCTCCGAACTCTGATTCACCTCATTTTATATCTGAAATTGTTTTACTGTTTAATCATTATTGCAAAGGCCTGGGCTTCCTAGCTGGTGACTTTAATTGTATTATGAATGCTTCTCTGGATAAATCCTCCTCCGCAAATGTATCAAATCCAAGGTCATCCGCCGCTCTCAACGATTTGTGTAAAGACACAGGGCTAATTGACATATGGCGACAGATTAATCCTAAATTGAGAGATTATACGTTCTATTCACATCCACACAAGTCATACTCCAGACTTGACTACTTTTTTATTCCCAAACAATTTTTACATGCAGTCCAGGCTTGCCGTATAGATTCTATCGTCCTTTCGGACCACGCCCCAGTGCTTTTGCATATTGACCCAGCACTTACCATTCCAAGAACTCCAATCTGGAGATTCAATACGTCGCTTCTGAACAGTGACCCTTTCTGTACTTTCGTCCGGAACAGTCTATCGCAATTTTGGATTGATAATAAAAATCCCCAGGTGTCCCCTGCTATGATCTGGGACGCGGCTAAAGCCACTTTACGCGGGCATCTTATCTCCTACACTTCCCATCAAAAGAAGGTCCTAGAGAGTAATAGGAAGAATCTTGAGAAGGAAGTTACTAGGTTAGAACAAATACACAAACGATCACCCACGGTTGTGAATCTAAAAGCGCTTGTGTCTGCAAAGACCACACTCAATATCGACCACACTCGCCACGTTCAGAAGCTATTGCTTTTCACAAAGCAGAAGTATTATGAATTTGGTAATAAGTGCAGCCGTTTACTTGCCCACCAACTGAAGAATCAGAACAATGACCGCTCAATTCACGTGATTAGAACTCCCTGCGGTGATGATTCCTGTGACCCATTCACTATCAATAGTACATTTAGAGATTTTTATAAATCCCTTTACAGTTCAGAGACGACCAACTCCGATATTACCTCCTATTTAAACAATATTTCATTGCCTACTGTTGCGGAGGAGGAACGCTCGACCTTAAATGCAGCATTTACACCTGAGGAAGTCTGGTCCGCAATCCAGGCCATGCCAAATGGGAAATGTCCGGGGCCTGATGGGTTTCCACTAGAATGTTATAAGAAATTTTGGCCAGAAATCCACCCAATTCTTATGCCTGCTATTAATAACATTCTGAAGGGTGATATTCCTCCCTCTTGGAGATACGCCTCAGTTAGCCTACTTTTAAAAAAAGACAAAAACCCCTTGGACTGTTCATCATACAGACCTATCAGTCTACTTAATGTAGACTATAAAATAGTAGCAAAAGTCCTGGCCCCCCAGACTTGAAAAGGTTCTTCCTAATATTATTAACTCTGATCAGGCGGATTTGTGAAATCTAGACATGCGCACAGTAATGCGTTGAGCACTTAATGTTATTCATTACCTTAATACCCATAAAACCCAGGGTTTATAATTTCATTGGATGCCGAAAAGGCATTCGGCCCGCTGGAGTGGCCTTTTTTGTTTTCAGTCTTAGAAAAATTTGATTTAGGTTCCAGTTTTATCAATGTGATTAAGACTCTCTACTCTGATCCAATAGCAAGTGTTAATACAAATGGACTGATGTCGGAGGGTTTCGCAGTGCGTAGAGGTTGTAGACAGGGGTGCCCCCTGTCACCTTTACTGTTCACACTCTTTATTGAGCCCTTGGCTGAGGTCATCAGGACTAACCTGGACATAACCGGTATTACTGCGGGTGAAAAGAACCATGTTATTTCATTATTTGCTGATGATGTCCTCCTGTATTTAAGTGATCCTGAGAAATCAGTTCCAGCAGTTCTGGACTCTATAACCTTGTTCAGTGCCCTTTCAGGTTATAAAATTAACCTAGGAAAATCTGTCGCGCTGGCCTTCAATATTCCCCAGAATACGACCATACAATCTCCATTTCGGGTATCGAAGATTGGCTTAAAATATCTAGGTATTTTTCTCACTCCTGACTTGAACAATCTATTTGAGACTAATTATTCACCTCTGATTCAAAAACTCAGAAATTATTTGAAAAAATGGACCTCCCTTCCGACCTCCTTCTTTGGGAGAATAAACACTATAAAAATGAACATCCTTCCACGGTTAAACTACTTATTTCAAAATCTCCCATGCTACTTGACCCCAGCGCTTTTTAATTCACTAAACTCCTATATTTCTCAATACATTTGGAATAATAAACATCAGAGGGTTCGATTTTCGAAACTTACCAAACCAAAGGAATTGGGAGGTTTATCCCTCCCCAACCTACAACTTTATTATTGGTCGGCCCAACTCAAAATGATGACGAACTGGTTTATAAAGAAGAGGGACTCTTTGTGGATTAGTCTTGAGTCCCTGGCATGTCAGCCTAGAAGGCTTGAATCCCTCCCCTTTATTAATGATATAGACCAGTTGAACTCTCTCAAAAAAAATATCATTATCTATAACACACTACAGGTCTGGAGGGATGTGAGAAAATACTTAAATATTCCCTCAGCTATTTCTGCTCGCTCCCCCCTAGCATTGAACCCGGACCTCCCGGTGCAGATCAGGAGTATTGGTTTGCTGGAGTGGGCATCCAAGGGCCTACCTGAAGTCTCAGGCCTACTGACTTCCAACTCTGTAAAACCTTTTGAGCAAATTAGAAAGGATTTTGACATTCCATGTAAGGACTTTTTCAAATATCTCCAAATTCGCCACTTTGTGGAATCTCTGGTTAGGAAGAATGAGATACGCTTGGAGCTATCAGAGTTGGAAAGTGCTATGCTTTCGGCCAAATCTTTTAAGGGACTGATTTCAAAGATTCATTCTCTATTGCTGTATTCTGTCTCTTCAGCCTATGACTCACTGAAGCCCCTGTGGGAGCGTGATCTGGAGGTCACATTTAGCTCTGCGGATTGGACCAAGATTTGCAATGGAATCTTCCCAAAATGTATTTCGACTTCTATACATGAACAGAATTTTAAGTTTTTTCATAGGACTTATTTTACATCTGTTCGCCTCCAGAAAATGTTTCCCCACAGTTCAGATCTTTGTTATAAGTGCAGGACACATAAGGGTACATTTATTCATCTGTTCTGGGCATGTGATCGTATCCAGACATTTTGGAAAGAGGTTCATTCTGTGGTTCAGGAGGTCATCGGTAAACAGTTTACATTATCCCCATCATTTTATCTGTTAAACCATACTTTGGACAAAACTGACACCGGACACCAAATATCTGTTGATAATTCTTTCATTTCTAGCTAAAAAATGTATCTTACTGAGGTGGTCCGCCCCACAAGTTCCAACGGTCGGTATGTGGTTGTCACAGATATCGTCTCTTCTCCCTTTAGAAAAACTAACTTATGACCTCAATCATAACCCTGACAGATTTTGGAGACTTTGGAGACCATTGCATTCCTTCCTGGAGAGACTCTGACCTCACTGTGTCTGGTTTAATCTGTATTTACTCAGTTATTTACCTCTTGTACAGTACTGGTTGTTTTTTATTTTATTTTTTATTTTTTTTTTATTCTCTTCTCTTTCATACTTCTTTGATCTCAGTTATAAGACAATGCAGCATCTGTTGTTCGCTTTGGGTGGGATTTTTTTGTTGTATGTTTTTGTGTGTATATATATGTGTAAAGTGTATATATACCTTTTTTGTTGTTGTTGTACTTGTTAAACTCAAAATTCAATAAAAAAAAAAAAAAAAAAAGACGAGAGGAGACGAGACGTAATACTCCTCCATAACAGCAGGAGGCGCTAATCTGTATTGTTGCCCAAGAAATAACAACCGGCAGCTGATTGGACGAATGCGTCACATGGGTTTGTTTTCTCCGGAAATTCAAAGCCAGACTGTCATGGCGGCCGTTCAGAATACGATCTCATATTGTACTAAAATAGTTCACTGAAACGTAGGGTTGTGCATGCCCGACATCACGATGGAGAGCAACCATCGTGATGTGTCCCCCCCCCCCACCCGGTCAAACACACTAATCCTAGTCGCGGGCGCTGGACGGGAAATTGACAAGTGCGTCTGTCTTAAACTAGCAAAGACACAAAGACAAGATTGGCTGTAGTGATACATTCTCTCTCTCCCTGTCAGCTGTAGCTCGCTCTACCTTCTAGTAACGTTGGACACAGCGGTCTCGAGTGAGAGAGAAAAAAGCGTTAAAAGTGGAGCGCTATTACACTTTCCTTTCTCCCCTCATTGGACTAAGTTTGCCGACACTACTGTCTGTGTGCATGCATCAATAAGTAAGTCTGAGGTCCTGTAGGTACGGGACGATGTTATGCAGGATTAGCAACAGGCTAATTCACGAGGGTGCTATTTTATGTGTGAGCTAATATTGCGCATCTGTTTATGTGCGCTGCAAGAGTTATGTTTCTGTTTATTGAATGCGTTATTCAGTGCAAACATAACCGTGAATGTAGTTTAAACTCAGTAATGATGGTATATTATGTTATTACTGTCGCTCTGTTGAAGGCAGACGTCCCACTGTACTGTCGTTACGCAGATCACGGACATCTGATTGATTTTACTGCACCGTAGTTAAGTGAAAGTAGGTCATGTTGTAAAACCTACCAGCAGGGCACCATTTACAGAGGGCATTTAAATGTATCTCTAATCGTTTCTATGTTAACTGTTGGCCCATAGTAGTAGGAAAAAATATTTATGTAAAGCTACCGCTCCCCCCCGGGCCCGACGACGGTATCATCGTCCATCACGATGTTTTACTGTAACCATCGTCAACTGCCAATTTAGGGGACATCGCCCAACCCTACTGAAACGTGTTTCTGAAAACATTTTAAGCGAGAAATAGGCCGTGCAGTTGCTGAATCTGTCTTCATTTCAGATCAACAAAGGTCAGTTTAAAAGATTTTCATCAGATTTTGAGAGACTCTAGTCACCTCATTCTGCTCGCCATTTCCGGGAATATATTCGAATATTTATTAATAATATTTTGACCATTAAATGCCTTCAGTTTAAAAAAAAAAATTAAGTCAGACCCTGGATTAAACACAAACCGTGTGCTTTCGACAGGAAGTTCGGAGCTTTCACCGTAGCCTACGTAAGTGGTCTGATGTTTATATTCGTGTGCTGGTGTGTGCGGTGTTGGCAATTTAGTGACTTTTTTTCACAAAAGCAACTAGCGACAAATCTGGCGACTTTCTGTAGGAAAGACAGCGACTTTCTGTAAAATAAAAAAGAGTTGCCAGTATTGTCCAGCGAGCACGCAATGTATTTCTCTCCTGTGGCCGGTCATCTTTCTCTTCTGTTGTGTGACTGAGGAGCAGCCCCGCCCTCCCCCCTGTGCTCTCTCCTCATGTGCAGCAGCACTGAGCAGGCAGGTAGGAAGGGGAGAAGGGACAGGGTGCGGCGCCGGTGTAGGTAGGCGAGACAGCGGAACGCGACGGGAGAAAGACGTCGCTGAGCTGGCCTGGCCCTGGGCAAGCCAGCCTTCTTTGAGAATTAGGGGTGAATGCACCGCTACCGAGCCACGGCCGAGAGACGTGCGTCGCCGCGACGTGTAGTTAGATTTTGAAATGCGTGAAAAAGCCTCGGAATCTGAACTGAAAACAACGTTTACAAGCAAACGCATTTACAAAAAACAATGCCCATAACAGGTTCGAATATTAAGGGCTGGCTAATATTCGTTCGAATATCATTATTTTTTTTAATATTCGAATGATATTCGAATAACGAAGTTCGGAGTCAAAGCCCTACTGTCCAACAGCCGAAAATCGGCCGTGTGTCCCGGTCTATGACGTCCGTTTAATCCTATTGGTTGAGCTACCGTACCCGCGTCATGTTTACATTCACTGCATTCATGCTCCAATGAAAGGATATGACGTCTGTTTAACCCTATTGGTTGAGCTACCGCACCCTCGTAATGCTTGCATTCACTGCATCAACGCTCAAATGAATCGCTTGAACTGAGCAGTAGCAGGGCAAAAGGAGTTCGACTTCGACTGAAATTGAAATAGAGGATGCCCCGTCCACATACAAGTCCGACATCTGGCAGCATTTTGGTTTTCCAGTTACTCAACAGGAGGATGGTAAAAAAAAACAGACAAAACACGAACTGTGTGTAAATAGACAGTTATTGAACACTGTTAATGTTAAATAAATCTGTTATTGGATTTTCAGTTGAATTTTTGCATTTTTTTCAAAATACCGTGATACATATCGTATCGTGAACCCAGTATCGTGATACATATCGAATCGTGAGCTGAGTGTATCGTTACACCCCTACTTATTAGTGTTAAATTTTATCTTTCAAATAGAGGTTAAAAACAAGCAAATATCGGCCAAAAATAATCGGCAGCATATATCGGCCATCGGCTGACCCTGATTTCAAAAGATCGGCATCGGCCTGAGAAAACCCATATCGGTCGACCTCTAAGCAAGAGCAATGTTTACATCAGCAACGTCACTATATACTATATATACTTATATATATATATATATATATATATATATACTTATATACTATAACTACATAATCATCAAAGAATAAATCATATTGCTGACATCAAGATACTGAGTGAAGTTTAAAAAGAATAAACAACTCAGACATCACTAGGGGTGGGAATCTCTGGGCACCTCACAATTCGATTATAATTCAGAGGGCTGTGATTCGATTATAAAACGATTATCGATGCATCATTTTTTCTATACAGGATCCCTGGATAATTACTAAGCATTTCATTTACGCATTAAAATCCAAAAGAAACATCTCCCAATTAGCTTAAAAAGGACTAGTTTCCATCCCTAATTTACTTCATTAACCTCAGCTCCATGGTCCTTCATTTCATTAACAACCAGTTGTCAGACTCGTCTGAACACTGAAATATAATTATCAGGATGTAACGTACAGTACGTGTACAGGACAGAGCTGTACACCAGTTTAGTCTAAGCTTGTACCTGATGTCCTCAACACTTGACTAGTAGTTCAGCTGATAATTAAGGTTACTTTGTTACTAATTTTGCTAACGTAACAAATAAATATTTTTAGCGCCTTTCACAGGACGCTTTACACATAGTTACAGTGACAGAACAACAAAAAGTAATTCAGGATTGAATGCCTTGGTAAAGTACCTCAAACTTACCTCAGTTATTACTTGTCTCCTGCTAGTTATACTACAGCACTTACTTAAAAAAAAAAAAGTTAAATTAAAAAAATATTTTTGTTGTTATTTAGTAAAACTAGCAGGAGACAAGTAATAACTGAGGTAAGTTTGGAGACATTACCTTATTTAATCATTAAATTAATAAATATTTTTGTTGTATCCCTTTTTGGTGTTGTAATTTGTAGACGGCCCTAAGCACTCGTCTTACAGCAGCAGCAACAACAACAGCAGAGAGCAGAAGCCAGCAGGCAAGTGTTATTTACATAAACTTCTGGGGTCTCATTTATAAACGTGGCGTACGCACAAAACGGGGCTGAAAACGTATGTACCCCACTTCCCACGCAAAGGTTGTGATTTATAAAAAACAAACTTGACGGGAGAATGTGCGGTCCTCCACGCAAACTCTGACCCATGCGTACGCACATTTTGGTGACAAAATAGGAATTGGCGACGCAGATGGTGAGGTGGTGAACTGAAGTCAGACTGCGTAAATACTGCGGTGAACACGTGCGTAATGCTGCATGATGGCACTGCTGGCCCTGCAGGAGGACAGCAATGGAAGAATCAGGAGAAAAAGAGAGACTTCAGGGACCGATTTAAATTCCCTAATATAGCTGTAATAGTAATATAGCTGCGCTCTTGGATCTATGTACTGAATTGGGTCCAGTAGAGAGGGCAACGCGCCGGAACCGTGCCATCCCGGTCCAAATACAGGTCCTCACCACTCTGGGTGAAACCGGCTGTTTCCAGAGGGAAATGGCTGACAGACAGCTAAGTGTTTTTTAAATAAATATTATATATAATCTTCAACTTCATCACTAAGGCTTGTTTGTTTATAATATATAGTTCTGTTAAATCTTATTATATACGTCTGGTATATCGAAGCTGTCCCCGAGTACCGTAATGCCTGCAGATTTGGAAGATTTTATGAATAAAGGTAGTCTATAGATCCGGTTTCCATACGCTGTGCGACAACAGGCCGAAATTATAATTCAATTGGCAGCAATTCCCGAGCGTCTGAGAGTTATTTTTTTTTTTTTTTCTCCACCAGTCGTCATGATTCGGCATGTTTCGGTGTAATGAAGAACTGCTGCCAGGGTCATTAACATACTGATCAGCATTAACGAGGTGCTTTACATTGAATATTTATGGTTAAAAATGGGCGTGTACGGGGCGGGATAAGAGGTTGATCCACGTACGCACACTTGTAGTCAATCTGTGATTTATAAAAGGAACATTGCTTACAGGTGTGCGTACGCACGGTTTTATAAATCTGACTTTTTTTCGGCATACGCCAATTTGGGCTTTTGGGCGCACGTACACTTATAGTAAGGATCCTACGCACAGTTTTATAAATGAGACCCCTGGTGTACTTACAAACTTTCCAATCCATCGTTTTAGGAGTGCATAACTTATTTGTACTAGTGTAGAAGTTTGGTATCATTTCGGGCATTATTAGTGGGGTCATTTACGAGATACAAACGTTGGTCCATTAGCCCCTGCGCTAAGCTTTTCAGCTGATAACGCTACTCTACGCTACCTCTCCCAATGTTAGACCCAGGTGAAAAAAGCTTCTCGGGGGGTGTTTGGCTCGAGGTCATAGTGCAAAAGGACCCTAGGGTGAAATTACTCCGAACCATCACTTTAAGCCAGTGTTTCCCCTATCATATGCAGTGCCCACCAGCTACAGCTGTACATTGTGTAAAGAGTACTCTATACTTTCCATAAAATTTTCACCTATGGAAAGTTATAACTGATTAATGGTTAAAAAGATTTTCAGCAATATCCAAAGGCAATCACACATAGATTGTAAGGACAAAATACAATTAGTAGTGTGTACAAGTAGATGTAATTGAGTAAAGTGTTAAACGTATTACAATGATCTTGACTTTACAGTGTCAACGACGTATATTGAGCTCGGGCGTAGACATTATTGAACGGTGCATTGTGGGTAGCGGCGTCCATTTTAGAGGCAACGCAAACGGCCGGTTGGAAATAAGATAATAGCGTAGCCGGCCGGTCTCCACCTCCACCGGCACCGATAAAGAGTTATGGACCGTGGCAAAAAAAAAGTTGGCTATACCGTATATTGACAAACTTAATAGTGAAGCCAAACAACGCTTCTTAAAAAAAATGAGGACATATGTACGTATGTCATAAAAATATCAGTTATCAGTTAGCGTTAGCCGTGATGCTAACGGAGTTGACCACAAAGCAAAGCAAAAAGACCCCAGCTTTGATAATAATACATTAACTTTGTGAAAGTGCCGTGAGCTTGTCAGTGTCGGTCTGTGTGGTAGCTATTTCCCTTAGCCTGGCAAGCAGCCTTTATCCCCCTCCCGCAGTCGACAAAAATCTACAGAGCGCCCGGTGGTCTGGTGGATGTCCTGCATAGGACAGATCATGCCTTCACGGCGAAAAGTTTAGTTTATTTCCCCCTCAAAAATAGGTAATTGAGCACTGTAGTGGTTATGACCATATCAGTGACTATGTAACTACATGGAAATGGGATAAACGATGTCTATGGCTTGCACAGTAATAGCGTTACTAAAGCTTAGCTAGCTGAAAAAAAGGTAATAGTGTGCAGATTGGAGCGTAGTGTGTGAAGAGCGGAGTTGTTTACAAGGGAAGAAGCTTGGAGTAACGTAACTATGGAGAATATAGCAGATATACAACACACTGAAGAGCCTTTTGAGTTTGATGGTCGTCCTTATTTATTCGAACCCGAGTATACAGACGAAGAACTAGTCTTACAAGAGTTGGATAGAACAAGACAGACAGAGGGGCAACCTCTGTCTGAAGGGCTGCTCCAAGCGCAAGCTAAAACTAGCCTACAGTAACTGGAGGACATAGCCACACCACCACCGCTCCGTGGATTGTTATTGGGATGATTATCACAGAAGCCTGTCTGAATACACTCACCGGACGTTAGCTAGCAGCTAACGGCTATCAGCTAGCAGGGCAACCTAGCTACCGGCAGGATCGAGACAGGGACCAGGGTAGGTGAATTTAAACAACGTCTGAGTTGAAAACGCATCTTGTTGTTGATACGTAAGGGCACTGTTCATGTGGCACAGACATATTCATTTTATTTTGTGTCTGTTAAGAGGCACAAAGGCACTCTAAAACTTGCCCCGACAACTGCCGTTTTAGCTCAGGGGACGCTTCTACATGTAGCTGCAGCTTCTCCGTGTTACCTGCACTGATTCGGGTCGGGTTTTTTTCCATCGAAAGTACTCGCGTAGCTATAGCGATCAAGATAAACGTAAAAATTGGCTGGAATTCTCCTTTAAAATAACCTAAATAAAACCTAATATTCTCAAATGACCAACGTTACAATTTCAATTACCTACTGCCTACTATACAGTACATCTACTTCCGTACAGTGATTCCCACAATGCATTGCGACGTGACGAAACGATCCCGAACTCTATTAGTAGACGCAGCTTCCTTACATCTAAGGAGGGAGGGGTCCAAGATGGCTTCCTGCTAACTCTACTTTCCACGAGCTCTGCTGACAAATTTTAATAACGGCATAAATATCATTCTTTGAAGTTATTTTTTTTAGCTAAATCGCCCACATCTATCTTTCTGCTGTCTTTGAGATCCGAAATATGAAGTCAACAGCTGACAAAAAGAGAGATTTGTCGCGTGTTTCGCGGCAATCTGACAAGATGGACTTTCACAACTATGTGGCTGTGGAAGAAACTCTGCCTGGGGCCAGTACAACACTACTTCCAGATAGCCCAGCTAAACGCTCAGCTAAAGGCAAGGCAGAGGACGATATATCCTCTGTTGTTTCGATGCTCTCTAATCTGATTAACACTCGCTCTGACACCATAGAGAAAATGGTGAGTGAAAATGCCCTAAAAATTGAAGGTTTAAAAAAAACCTGTGGATTTCGTGTGTGCTGAACTAAACGACATCAAAGGCCAAGTCAGTCACGTTGAGAAAAGATTAAGCACTGAAGAGAAGAAGATGGGATTCTGTGAACAACGTCTCACGGACTTGGAAAGATACTCCCGTCGCTGGAATTTACGTTTGCACGGTGTCACTGAGAAAGAAAGAGAGGATGTAAGAGCGGAATCCATCCGTATCTGTGAAGCCACTTTACCTGAGGGAGGAAAAAGAAGCCTAGCAGACAAAATTGACACAGTTCACCGCGTTGGAAAGAAGCTCCAGAATAGTTCACGGCCGCGGCCAATCATTATTCAATTTTACTCGCGAGTTACGGAGTGTGGAAAGAAGCGAGGACGTCGGAGTTTCTTCGTGCCAATCAACTTCGCTTCACTGAGGATCTTATCGCAGCTGATCGGAAGAGAAGACAGCTGCTTTGGCCTGCTGTAGATAAGGCTCGAAAGGATGGAAAGAAAGCTCACTTCATTGCAGGTCGTGCCTTTGTTGATGGGTCTGAAATTTATCCACCTTAAGCATGGTAACCAGTTTAATTTTAGTGGGTGTATTATTACTTACTTTTAAGAAAGCTCACTAATTTGATTGACTGAGTTTATGACGAAGTTTGGCTTTACCTGACTCTGTTAGTCAGCCAGCTACCGATGCACTTTTTTTTCCCTTGAGGGTTCTAACTTTTACTACTGATATTTTTGTTCTATTATCTCTTGTTCTGTTCTTTTGAATGTCTATTTCAATTGTTTCTTTCAATGCCAGGGGGTTACGTGATAATGTAAAGCGTAAAGCATTGTTTTTGTATGCTAAGTCTTTTAAAACTGACTTTTGTTTTTTTCAGGAGTCTCACTCTGTTGTCGATGACATTAATTTTTGGAAAAACCAATGGGGCAATGAGGTTTGGATGGCTCATGGTTCAGAACATTCTGCTGGTGTTATGATAGTGAAAAACGAGTTCGCAGGTTCAGTGTTACAGAGTTATATAGATCCTAAGGGGCATTTTCTTATATTGATAATTTGTATTAATAATATATATGTTTTTTTGATTAACATTTATGGGTATAATACCTCTAGAGAAAATGACTTGTTACTTGAAGAGATAGGAGACAAAACTGTATTATGGCTTAATACATTTCCTGATGCTGTAAGTTGTATTGGTGGAGATTTTAATATCACCCCTGATAACAATCTTGATAGATTTCTGCCTAGGCAGTCTACCTCTCCTAATTTAAAATTGAAAACGTTCATGGAGAAGTTGGATTTAGTTATTTGGAGGGAGAAGTTTCCAAATACTAAATCTTATACATGGGGTAAGAAGAATCGCTCAAGACTTTCTCGTTTAGATTATTGGCTTGTACCATACTCTTTCAAAGATTATAATGTTTCAGTTAGTATTCTTCCTTCTCCATTAACTGATCACCACACTATTCTTCTTTCTACTCCTCTATCCACAGGACATTCAAATATAAATTCTAGATCCTCTTATTGGAAAATGAATTCATCCCTACTTAAGCATGATGAACTAAAAAAAAGAATTTCCTTTCTGATTCAACACTACTGGGTGAAAGCCTCTTTTGATAAAAAAAATTAGCCTATATTGGGAGTTGTTAAAATATAAAGTAGGAATGTGTATTAGACAGTTTAGCAGCAATTTGGCAAAACAGAGGAGGAATGAAGAGGAGAAGGTTATATCAAAGATCATAACACTTCAAAGCAAAATTCAGGAAAGCTTATCAGAATCTGATTTAACAGAACTTGCAGAGCTCCAATCGAAATTAGACAATATTTATAAATACAAAGCTGAAGGCTCTTATGTCCGTTCTAGGAGGAAATGGTTAGAACAAGGAGAACAGAGTTCTGCTTACTTTTTTAGAATGGAAAAACACAACTCTAGGAATCTTTCCATTAGTTCACTGCTAATTAATGGCACTTTGACAGATAATTCTAATTTTTTGTAGTAAATTTTATTCAGAATTATATAAATCTAAGTATTGTAAGGACTTAGCTGCCCTTTTCTTTCAGTCATTAAAAGGACATTAAATCAATATCTAAAGATAAGCAGCTTGCCTGTAACAAAACTATAACTCTCACTGAAGTAATTGAGGGGATTGAGGGCCTTAAAAATAACAAATCTCCTTGAACCGATGGCCTAACAGCCGAGTTTTATAAATGCTTTGCTGAAGAATTAGCACCATTCCTGCTAGAGATGTTTTTGGAGAGTATTCAATCAGAAACTTTGCCTTCTAGTTTAACACAAGGGCTTTCAACTCCAATACCTAAACCTAAAGAAGATACAACTTCAATAGATAATTGGCGGCCTATTTGTCTCCTTAAAATATTAGCTTGTGCTTTGGCAAAAATAATTAAGTATGTTTTGAGTTCAGTTATTAATGAGACTCAATCAGGATTTATGCCAAAAAGACATATAGCAAACAATATCCGACTTGTTCTAGACTTATTAGACTATAGCGAATTAGTTGAGGATGACAGTTTTATTCTTTTCGTAGATTTTTACAAAGCTATTTTTTCTAGCTCCCCAAAAGCTTGGGTTTGGTGATCCATTCTGCAAGTTTATAAGAACTCTTTATAATAATGCCAACTCAGGTACTTCGCCTAGATTTCAACTGTCAAGAGGAGTTTGTCAGGGTTGCCCTATATCCCCTTATTTATTTCTTGTGGCTGCACAACTTCTTTCTTCCTTTCTTTCGAGTAGCCTTCTGCAAGGTATTACTATTGGCAACAAAAATATACTTATTAGTCAGCTAGCTGATGACACTACCCTGTTTTTAAAAGATGAATTACAGATTCCAATTGCAATCCAACACAAATTTTTTCTCTAAAGCTTCTGGTTTAAAATTAAATCTTAATAAATGTGAGCTGTTAGCTGTTAAAACCTGTCCTTCTCTCTCTCTTTACGGTATTCCAGTTAAATCACAGGTGACCTATCTGGGTATATCCCTATGTAAGGATGATAAAGTTAGATGCAGACTGAACTTTGACCCAGTTGTTGGGAAAGCTAAAAGGAAATTCAATTCATGGTTACAGAGAGATTTATCCCTGAGAGGACGAACTCTTATTACTAAAGCCGAGGGTATCTCAAGAATTTCTTATCCTGCTCTTTCCTTATATGTAGATAAAGCTGCATGTGCAGATATTGATAGAATGCTATTTGATTTTCTGTGGAAGCATAAGAGGCATTACGTTAAAAAGTCTGTGGTTATTAATAATTATGAGTGTGGTGGTCTAAACTTTTTAGATTTTACCTCTTTAAATAACACTTTCAAGATAAATTGGTTAAAACAGTACTTAACAAACCCTGAGTCTTTCTGGAATACTCTTCCTAATCTTGTTTTCTCTAAGGTGGGAGGTCTCCCTTTCTTATTGTTATGTAATTACAACATCATCAAATTGCCCCTTAAATTGTCAAATCTTCATAAACAAGCACTTTTGGCCTGGCACCTAATTTATAAACACAATTTTAGTCCTCACCGGTACTTTATTTGGAATAACTGTGATATTATTTATAAAAATAAGTCGCTGTTTTTCCCAAATTGGGTTAAAAATAATTTGATTCTGGTTTCTCAATTAATTAATACTGATGGATATTTGTACTCGTATTCAGAGTTTTTGAGTAAGTACAATATACCTGTCACTCCTCGAGAGTTTGCTATTATAATGGATGCCATCCCTTATGGAGCATTAACTCTTCTAAGAGACTCAGCTAGATCCCAGATTTCTATGTCAGTAGCTCATCCTTTTGATACAAATATTGGAAATGTTTGTTTTTTATCTAACTCTAATGGTCGGAACAGAAGAATTAGACAGCTATTTCAAAATGAGATTGTTTCTCTCCCATACATTGTGCCATACTGGAATGGCCAATTTGTTAATATTCCATGGAAGAAAGTGTGGTCTTTGTCTTCTAAATATTTAATAACCAATAAGGTCAAGGATGTGTCTTACAAATTACTTCATCCTTTTTATCCGGTGAAGCTTTATTTAAAAAAGATGTTTCCTGATATTGACACTATGTTCTTTTTGTGGTGCTGAGGAAGAATCTGTCTCTCATCTCTTCTGGGAATGCACATATACAAGTCTGTTCTGGAAGGATTTCTGTATCTTTGTACGCTCATTCTCATCACAGAGATTTTCTTTGTTATACAAAGATGTCTTATTTGGTCAGCACAACTTTGATAAAGACTTAAAGGACCAATATTTTTTGATAAACCTATTTATTTTTCTAGCAAAGTTTTTTCTACACAAATGTAAATTTCAGGAGTGATTGTATTTTAAATGAGCACAAGTAGAACTGATGTAACAGCTGTTATATATGTTAACGTTTATTTTCAAGTTTTATTTTGAGGGTCTTTTAAAGTTTACATGCTGTCTCAGCTAGCGGTTAGCCGAATTAGCTGTTAGCTAAACTAACGTTAGCCTAAATGTGGAGGCTAACGGCAGACCGCTACAATCAGCTAGCGCTTAGCCAAATTAACCGTTAGCTAAACTAACGTTAGCTTCCCGGTGGAGGCTAACGGCAGACCGCTATAATCACCTAGCGGTCCGCCGAATTGGCTATTAGCTAAACTAATGTTAGCTAGCGTGGGAACAGATCGGGTAGTGTCATAAATCCTCGTACCACAGCGCATGCGTGAACATCTTGCGCATGCGCAGAACGGATTGTGCCGGTGGAACGGATCGGGTACTGACAGATGTATTAAGAGAACTGGATACAGTGGTCGGCGGGAAGCCCCGTACGTTCCAACGAGAGTGCTCAAAAGCGCATTAAGACAACATGGAGCTCGGCTTTTCCGCATTCTTGGCCCATGACGTCACGGTGGACACGCGCACTAGCAACAATTTGTTTGTGTTGTCGTAGCAACCGGTAGCAACCTGCTCGTTCATGAGCTTATCTCTCGTGGCTCTTACAAGTGGCGAACTCATGAACTCGCCGTTTTCATTGTCCAAAATATTCACTAACGTTAAACATTGTGTTTTCTTTGTTCCCGATCGTTAGCTAAATAAACGATAGATGTATTTAGCTAGACAACCAAGGAGATTTAATCATTATGTCGTGCTACTAGCTAGCTAGCTACTAGCTAGCGCTAGCAGTTAGCCTGCAGTTTCGTGAACAGAGCTCATCCATGGCTTCATCTCTCATCCACGTTACAAGCTTTACAGCATACAGCCCTCGGATGTATCATAAGAGAGACAAGGCCATGTAATCACTAGCTAGCTATGTCTGTAGTAACGTTATGTAGGCATGATCTTAATACAGCCATGCTAGCTAACCCTGATGTTAGCAACTAGCTAGCTAGCCGATAGCCCTGCCAGTTTGGGAAACGCTAATGACGTTACATCCACGTAACAGGCTTTACAACATGCATACATCCCTCGGATGTATCATAACTTCATAAGATAATACTATGGACGTATTAATAGAACACATGGTGAATTACAACCATTAGCTATATCCATGATTACAGCTAGCTACATGAGCTCGGGAGAACAGTCATGTAAGCGGACGTGCGCAGTCCCGTGGGTCTGCTCGCGTCCATTATGCGCGTTCATCATTTCAAATTTAATAATTCTGTATTCGCTTCTAGTGAATGTTAAAAATTTTAAAAACGTAACGTTTTAAACAAGGACCCTTTCAGTGTTCGGGCTGGTAAGTTGATATACCCCGAAACAAATTATCCGCTGAAATATAGACGTTTCTTTCGCCATGTAATGTCTATGTGAAAAGTCTTTCTGGGCCATGGGGTGCAGTACCACCGTTATCCGCTAAGCCCATGTTGGCATATAGACTTAGCGCTCCTCCTGGGGGCTTGCCTCCTTCTTCTTCTTCTTCTTCTTCTTCTTCTTCTTCTTCTTGCTTTCCGGCGGAAGCCTTGCGGCACATTCACAGTGATTGGCTAGAAATGTGTTTCAAATTTGTTTGAAGATATACCTGCAACTATTGCTGCGTTCCAGACACAGTATTTAGCCCGTAAGTTACGACTTCAAGTCACGACTCACGACTTGGTAGCGTTCTAGGCAAAGTCTCCACAAACCCTTCTAGCTAGCGTTAGATAGCGGCTACCTAACGTTGACGTTAGCTATCTAGGTTACTTTACGTTGCCTATTTATTTCTACTTATCACTGTTAATAAACGGCGTCTGTACAGCATCAAATTGTTGTTTATGTGTGTGTGACGTCAAAAACTGTAACTGGGAGTACAACAATATGGTACGAGTTCACGAGTAGTTTGTTACGGGTTTGACTGCCGTTCCAGGGTTCTTTCACGAGTAGAAGGTTGTGAAAACACGAGTTACGGGTTGCCTGGAACGCAGCATATGTATTTAAAACACGCGAGCAAGTCAAGTTGATTTTCTGTTGTTATTGTTATTAAATTAATTCATATTATTATTATTATTATTATTATTATTATTATTATTATTATTATTATTATTATTATTATTATCATCATAGGAGGTCCCTCTCAACAGCCAAGCCATCAGTGGCCGAGAATAGGTAGGTAGGTCATTGCCTGTCATGTATAGAGCAAGTTTGACCCCAAAACACCAAAAGACAAAACACATATTTATAACTGCTTTACTTTAACCAAGCAGTCTAGGAAATCAAAACAGGACTTGCCTTGGTGGCTACCTCAACCAAACTGCAAGCCAAGGCATATCCCTCTTGGAGGTAGCTGGCTGATCACCGACAACCAACATGTGCCAAAAATATAGCTGATATTTACTGTTCAGGTCTAGATGACATCCTGGCAATGCAACAGCCCCAGGTTCACCATCAGGTAAGTTGCTGGCGTGTGCCCCAGTACCAACTATGACTGTACTCTCTCAAGGGCTGCACTGCCAATGATGGCTGCCATATAGGCTGACACCTCTTGTTGTGTGTTTTGGCATTTGTCTGACAGCTACACTGTCATGGCGCAAAGTCCATCATCCATCGTCCATCCATAGTTAATAGCTTATCCTGCGTACAGGGTCGCGGGGGGCTGGAGCCAATCCCAACTTACATTGGGTGGAAGGCGGGGTACACCCTGGACAGGTCGCCAGTCCATCGCAGGGCCACACATAGACAAACAACCACTCACACTCACACCTAAGAACAATTTAGAGACACCAATTAACCTAGCCTGCATGTCTTTGGATGGTGGGAGGAAGCCGGAGCACCCGGAGAGAACCCAAGCAGACACGGGGAGAACATGCAAACTCCACATAGAAAGGCCACCGCGCCGCGGTGATACAGTGGTTGGATTATACATTTTTGCTATAACAAACACTTCAGGGCTATTAGGTGGCCTAGTAGCTCACTTTGTACAACAGGTTGTAGCCCTGATGAAACAACTTCAAATTTGGTCGTGGGGCTCTTGAGCGTTTGCGTGTTAAATGTTGAATTACTGACAACTTGCATTTATCTAAGCTCAATGTTGTAGTAGCATTGTGACATTTCAGAGATTTTGACAACCATTGATACGATCTTGAGGTTAATAATGAACCCTAAACCAATGTGTATTGATGTGCTGTCTTCAAACATTTTGGGTTGCTGCTTAAAATCACATTTATTTCAGGTCTATATCCACTTTATTAATTTTGGATCACCACACTCCTGGTGAAGCACTTGTCCTACAACTGGGTCAAATTTGATAGGATCTACTTGCATGGAGCAGCAACTATGAATAACAATCCAAACTTTAAATACAATGCCATGCTTGCTGGATGTTTGATGTTGACTAAATAGGTCACACTGTCATGTCTGTATTCTACATCAGTATGAAATACCACAAGCGCTCTTAGCGCTCTTTTGGAAGGTGCATGGTCTCGTTGGATTTTGGATATTTAACACCAACAAACAAAATATCAGTGTTTAATAATGTTAACAATGTTTTATAGGGTATTGGTAACCACACCTCACAACAAAATGTCAGTATACTACATCAATATGATTTTGGCCTGTGATGTTTGGAAGATGTTACCTAACCCTAACACCAAAACCTAAAACCAAGAAAATATCAACATCTAATGACGTAATTTAATGTGGTGTAGACATTACCATTATGACGTTTAGTGGACATTAAGTTTTGGTTCCCTTACTTCATGACTAAATGTTGGTATTCTACTTCAATATGACGTTGATACGAGACGCTTGGAAGACGTTGGATTTTAGTAACTTAACACCATGACTTAAAACCAACAAAATGTCAACTTAACGTTGTGTGGACGTTACCATTATGATGTTAAGTAGACGTTGGGTTTTGGTCCCCGTATTTCATGACTAAATGTTGGTATTCTACGTCAATATGACGTTGGCACGAGACGTTTGAAACACGTTAAATTGTGGTTGCTTAACACCACAACTTAAAACCAACAAGATATCAACCTCTGATGACGTTGTAACGTAACGTTGTGTAGACATTTCCAATATGACGTTTAGCAAACGTTGGGTTTTGGTTCCCATATCTCATAACTAAATGTTGGTATTCTACATCAATTTGACATTGGCACAAGACGTTTGAAACACGTTAAATTGTGGTTGCTTAACACCATGACTTAAAACCAAACAAAATATCAACATCTGATGACGTAACGTAACGTTGTGTAGACGTTACCAATATGACGTTTAGCAGACGTTGGGTTTTGGTTCCCATATCTCATAAGTAAATGTTGGTATTCTACGTCAATATGACGTTGGCATGAGACATTTGAAAGACGTTAAATTGTGGTTGCTTAACACCACAACTTAAAACCAACAAGATATCAACATCTGATGACGTAACGTAACGTTGTGTAGACGTTTCCAATATGACGTTTAGCAAATGGGTTTTGGTTCCCATATCTCATGACAAAATTTTGGTATTCTACGTCAATATGACATTGGCACAAGATGTTTGGAAGACGTTGGATTGTGGTTGCTTAACATCATGACTTAAAACAAACAAAATATCAACATCTAACGACGTTGTAATTTAACGTTGTGTAGACGTTATCATTATGACGTTTTACAGACGTTGGGTTTTGGTTCCCGTACCTCATGACCAACTGTGGGTATTCTACGTCAATATGACGTTGGCACAAGACATTTGGAAGACGTTGGATTGTGGTTACTTAACACCACGACCTAAAACCAACAAAAAATCTACGTCAGTTGACGTCAATACTCTACATCAAGTTGACGTTGGCATTTAAACGTTGAATTGATGTTGGAATTTGGTTGTCCGACGTCACAACCTATATCCAACCAAATATCAATGTCTATTGACATTGGTGGACAGCTGGGTTGGTTTGGGAGTCAAATTCATTGACATGGTACGTACTTTGTATGCGAATCGCACGGCCATAGTCTCAACCAATGGCCTGCATTCCCAGCCATTCCCCATCACGCGGGGCTCGAGACAGGGATGCCCGCTATCTCCCATGCTATTTGCGATCTCTCTTGAACCCCTCTCGAAGCCCAGGCCATAATGCAAAATAAAATATGTAATGTCCAGACTAAATCCAATAACAACTCAATATCATTATTTGCAGATGATATTTTACTGTACATATCTGACCTTGAGGACTCTGTTCCAAATATCCTTAAGATCTTTAACGAATTTGGCTCAGTCTCCGGCTATAAAATCAATTGGAATAAATCTAATCTGCTCCTGTTGAACAACAAACAGGTGACATCAGCTATTAGTGATACAATACCAACCCAAAGCAAAATTACATATTTGGGCATCACCATCCATTGTTGTCCAGGACAACTATGAAACTATACTAAGTAGTGTTCAAAGGGATCTGACTAATTGGTCTGCGCTGCCGGCATCGCTACAGTCCAGGATGGCTGTTGTTAAAATGAACATAGTTCCTCGTGTGAACTTCTTAAGTACAATGATCCCCTTACCCCCACCAATAAATTTCTGGAAGAAACTGGATGCCGTAATCCGGCAGTATATTTGGAATAGTAAACAACCTAGGCTAAAATACTCTACCTTGCAACGTACCACGAACATGGGAGGCCTGGCCCTCCCCAACATTAAAGTGTTCCATAGAGCCGTTCAGCTACGGGCCCTCAGAGTGTGGATAAACCCCTCATCTACAGTTCCATGGAGAGAAATAGAGCAAAACCTTACTGGAAGTCTAAGACTGCAAGACCTTGCCTTTGCAGGTGTGTGTCCAAAAAAGTGTATGCTAACCTATGGCCCTATTATCACCAACAGATTGACCAACTTTAAACAGGTGGAGGAGCAACTTCGCTACACCAATAAGTTGCATTTGAGCACCCCAATTTGGCACAACATGCACTTAATGGGCCCTATTGTAATGATCTGAAACGCAAGTATGAAACACAAAACGCAAGTAGCTTTGTGGGCGGATCTCGAGCGCTGTTGCTATTATACCGGCGGGATAAATGACTCTTGCGCCCGACGCAAATCTAAAATGGGTTGGTCTGAAGTAGCTAGGTGTGGTTTGGGCATAACGTGCAATAAACCAATCAGAGCGTCATCTCACATTCCCTTTAAGAGCAGGCGCGCTTGTTCCATGGCGGATTTCTATAATGACGGCGGATTTGCCTGGCGCACGGCAGTGGGAGCTGCCGATGCGAGATGCAGCAAAGTAATAAATGCCCGTCTTGGCCAGATGGCGATGTTGCTGCGGCCCCTCGGGCGCATCTCCTCAAGTCTGGAGAGGATTGCTGCAGCCATGGAGCGTGGGCCTCCAAACGCACCACCTGCACCTGTTGTGCCCCTTCCTCTTCCCCCCACTCCATCTCCGTCCACCTGCTCCATCAGGAGCACATCGCGCATTACTCCCGGACCAGATCCCGCTGTAGTTCAACATCACGTCTCCTTAAGTCCTCTAATATTTCCTTATTTATGTCATCAACACATCCATGATTCATGGAAATGTTGTGTAAATCACAACAAGCCACAAAGAATGCTGCAACTTCTTGAGGATTGTACTGTAAAGTGCCTCCTGACGCGCTACTGACTTTAGACTAGCGCCACTGACTTTAGACCAGGTTTTTCCTGGATTCACTGATTGTGTCTGGAGAAGGCACGTGGATCAACCTACTAAATCCTACAGTGCCTGCAGAACTGTCTTGTGGAGATTCTTCAGATGCACTTTTCAACACACCAGTTCACCTACTTATATTTAGCCCTGGTAAATCTAAGGCATTTTAACCGGCTAGTTTCTACATAAAGTATGTGTAGGAAACAAAAATGTAATGCAATTTAACTGAAAGTACTTTGGTTTAAAGCCCATTTTGCAGGGTTTATTTTCTAACAAATTTGCACAATTTGCTTGTTGGTAATAAACATTTAAACTGTTACCCAACAACATCAAATATAATGGATATCACAAAACTGAATAAAATATGAAAAAGTAGTACTATTTTACAGCGGTTTGCTGTGGGGAGACGACAGATGAAAGCCCCGTCTTGGTTCACTGTCTATGGTCACTGTCTGTGCCACTGGTCTTGCAAAATATGGCTTTTGGTCTCGACCGAGTCCATGTGTCTTTATTATGTGTATAATAATATTGAAGGGAAAGTGAAACACAGCTTTTCACAAGTTTAGACAGCTAGCTACACCGTTTGCTAACGTTAGCGCAACAGCGTTAGCCTAGACGGCTAGGTAAATATTAAGACTGCCTTCGAAGTTTCCAATATCTGCGTCCACGTTGTCAACATAAGACATGTGGCGTTAGTGCTCCTTTTGTACCATAATTTTATTGAATGAAATATTAAGCTTCACTCCTACGAGATAGGTGTTTTTTTGTTACGTTACACACAAAGCTAACTGGCTATAGTTAGCCTGTACGTATGCTAGCGGAATTAGCTAACGTTGCCTAGCCAGCCAGCAACTTCGGCAATCGGCAGTAGTTTTGGCGAGCTAACCATGACAGTATGTGGTGTCGTGTGTGGTGAATGGTTGTAAGTGAGGAAGTGAATGAGTGAGGGAGGGGTTTTTGAATGGAACACAAGGACGAATCGGACACATGAGGGAGAGAAGGGAGAGAGAATCGCAAATTGAGAGGAGTAAAAGAAAAGACGGAGAAACATCGAGAGACAAGAGAGTGGCGAGGCTACGTCACTTGTTTGGCAGCAGTTTGTGAGGGACGGGGAGTGCTGTTCATAGGACGACTGCCTGTTTCGTGCTGAGGAGGACTTTGCTGCCACTGGTGGCTGGTTTTTCGTTCTCGTGTTGGAGCTGTGTTTCTTGGACTGGTCGCTGACTGTATGTTTGATTTCTGTGTGCTTGTTTCACCAAAGATAACGTTCTGATGGACGCAACGCAAGCGAGCTACTATCAGGCCTTCCACTTGTTTGTTTTTTCTCCCTCTGTGTGTGTGTGTGTGTGTGTGTGTGTGTGTGTGTGTGTGTGTGTGTGTGTGTGTGTGTGTGTGTGTGTGTGTGTGTGTGTGAGTGTGTGTGTGTGTGTGGTACCACCCCGTAGTTTAGTAGGGTTTAAAGGGGTGATAGAATGATTATATAGGGTATTTCACACTGTTCCTTATGGTCTCCTAATGGGGTATGTAACATTGGTTGGGCTGAAAATGGCCTGGTTGATATTTTATTGGCCCTTATGCATCCCTGTGTGTTGGCCCTATTTGTAACAAGAGCTTTTCTTCCAAATATGGTATGCTCATGAATATTTAGATGAGCTGCGCGCTGATTGGTTGAGCAAATTGCCATACGCACACATTAGAGACGCGCGCTGATTGGTTGAGCGAATCCCCAACACACACACATTAGAGACGCGACAGAATCTTATATTTCAGACACTGCAATGTTTCGTTACCAAATTCACTTCTGAGACTTTTTTTATGCGAGAAATCAGCTATATAAAGCTCAAATATGGGCCGTTTTACGAAAATTGATGACTAGTTGCAAATTTGGTAAGACGTGTCGGACTTTACGAGCTCCACACAGTCTGACGAGAAAGCGGCAGCCTGCTGGGCTCCATACCCAGGGCAAAGTCACCCTTTGTGGATACTGTACTACCGGGGCTCCGCGGCCGGCTGCCGGCATAACTATAATATATTTACGGTTTGAATATCGTCACGCCACTTATATTACATCTACCCCAATGTCTTGTAAAGCTAACCGTTGTGTCCAATTTGATTTTAAGGCATTTTTATGAACGCGAAGCGTCTTGTTAGGACGAGCAGCTAGCTAGCTATATGTCCCATTCAAAACAATGGGAAACGATTGCAGCTAGCTAGCTACACTTTCGGCATAAGTATAGTCTATTTACAGTTTGAATTTTGTCACGCCACTTATACATCATCTACCCCAATGTCTTATAAAGCTAACCGTTGTGTCCGATTTGATTTTAAGGCATTTTTATGAACGCGAGGCGTCTTATTAGGAGGAGCAGCAAGCTAGCTATGTGTCCCATTGAAGACAATGGGAAATGATTGCGGCTAGCTAGCTACACTTTCGGCATAACTATAGTATATTTACAGTTTGAATTTTGTCACGGCATGAATATTACAGGTTCCCTAATGTCTTACAAAGCTTAGCTAACACTTGTCCGATTTCGGATTTCAATTGAATGCATTTTTGTGAATGTCAGAGGTCTCGTTAGGAGGAGGCTAGCTAGCTCTCATTGATAGACTCCAGCTCACCGCGGGCTCCATCAATGAGACTCGCGGACAAAAGGCGTTTATTTCCCCGATTGTTTAAGTAACTCAACACAAAATATCCATTATAAGATTAACTGGAACCTGCGGGCTGCGGTAAGAGATTGCGGGCGTAACAAGCTCGCTGACCGCGCTCTCAGTCACTCACCGGCCGGCCGGTAGCAGGAAGAGGGGAGAGAGAACAGCGAGCTGCAGGCCCTGGCGCTCTGTCAGGACAGCAGCGTTTGGTAGTCCAGTCCAGAAAAGGGTAAGTTTGTGCGGGTATTGAGCACCGGGCGGCCGGCCGAGCTCAATCGAGCTCACAGCAGGCCGAGGTCTGTGACGGAGGACAGGCAGGGCGGCGATGTAGCAACCCAGGCAGCACCGGCCGCTGAACTCTGACACACAGTCGGACAAAATTTGCAATTAGCCATACATTTTCGTAAAACACCCCATATTTGAGCTTTACATAGTTGATTTCTCACATAAAAAAAGTTTCAGAAGTGAATTTTGTAATGGAATAGCAGAGATCTGCGTGACCTAGATTCAGAAGACTACCTGATCTCAGGTCAGTTGTGTAGCCTATGTAAATGTTGGGGCGTGAATGTTCTCTTAATACACCCATGGACGTGACAAAATTACAGGTCTTGGGAGGTTGACGTCAACTTCCAGCTTTGTTGAGATTTGCCTGTTTTCAGCGGCAGTTTCAAAATATGAGATTTTCATAGTAAAGGGGTGTCAATGGGATTTTGAGCTTCTATGTATGTCCTATTTACCCACCAAACTGTCGTTATTCAACTATGACAGGGTAAAATCGGTTTTACATCCTATCACCCCTTTAACTAAGTTAGCTAGACATTGAAAGTGCTGTGATTATGTGATTTGTGTTATAGGTGTTTTGTTATTCAATTTAACTGCAGAATATTATTTGTACTTTTAAGTTATCGTCCAGTAAAGAATACAGTTTTTTTTGTTAAAGAGTTGTCTGGGGTCAGTTATTTTAATACAGTACAATAGATTGCAGGGTAACATTAGTGTGGTATATACTAACCGGCAATTTCCACTGGATGCGGAACGTCTGCGGAACGTCTCCGGAACGTCGACGGAGTCATTAGGTTTCCATTAAAGTCAATCTGTGTATTTCCACAGACTGCAGAACGTCTGCGTCCCGACTCCGTCCCAGTTCCGTCAGTCCGCAGCCCTCCGCAGCAGATACGCAGAGCTTCTATTTTTGACGGACGACGGAGAGCTCCGCAGCAATTCAGCACACGGCAGATAGTGCGGGACAGGAAGTCGAGCACAGAAACAAAATAAATATCCGGTTAATTTTCAAAATAAAATACATCGTGCTCACGGCGGATCATATTTCCTTGAACTACACCTTGAAAACACAGCTCAGATTCGTTTCCCCTCTACTCCTCTGGATGGAAACAAACTGTTGTTGGTTTTGTGGTTCTATTCTACCTGAATTCGCGAGAACTTGTGGGTCCTCGTGACTACAGCTGTCAGTTACAGCCGCAGCCGTTCTGCAACAAATCCAGACCCGGTGGGTATTGACGGACGGCGGAGCACGCAGCAGACACGCAGCGGAGCCGGTCCGCAGCTGTTACGCATCCAGTGGAAATCCCCGGTAACTAGGTCAATAAATCAATTAATTGCATGATAAATAAAAATGAGCGTGATAAATTTCCATTTGCATGCTTGTTTGTTTACCTCTGCCGCCACGGTATCAGAAATAGGGCAGACGCACAACAGGGTTTCCGCTATGCACACCGCGCACCGCCGCTCCTTCAGCTGTTTATGAAAAGTCAAAAAGTTGTAATTACACGACTCTGCAGAGCCGTCTGCTCTACTGAACTCAAGCGAACTGTCATCCGCTCTCTCTCCCCTAGGGTGAGCAACTGGAACAGTGACAGGACGTCATCACTCACCAAGTCACGGCAAGCAAATAAACAACAGCGCGAGTACTACTTGTCACTCAATCTTAGGCAAAGTGACTTAGACAACTTTAATGTCCCCGAGAGTAAAAAGGAGTATATTGCACAATATCATAAATAAATAAAATAAGAAATAAAAACTACTGCACATTTTCCTACTTCACATCTATTCCTTCAGTTATACCCCTCCCTACACCTTATTTAATTGGGTTATTGCCATAGGAATGAATGAGTTTTTTGCTCGTTTTGTTCTGACATTGGGGTATCTATGACCGGAAGGGAGCGGCTTGAACTCCACTGACAGTGGATGGGTTGTATCAATACAAACCTTATCTATGCACTGATGTCAGGCAGGCTTGCTGCTGCTTTTAGTCTGAGCCTGTGAGCTAACTAAATTTCCTTTGAATATAACGTGCATATAAATAGACAGAATAAATAAAAGTCCCCGGAAATAAATATAAGTAAAACATATGTATTTAGGCTATTGAACTATAATGACTAATGCCTATATATGTATTGCCTCATTTATGTATTTCATGTTCTATTTCATAGCCATATTTATTATGTAAAGGGGGCAAAAACGGACGATCAGTCGCTCAGGAAGTTATAGACTACAGTTTCCCTCAACAGCAGCCGGGACATTCTAACGCTTAACGTGAAAAAGCTTAACATGGTAAATTAATGTACCTAAACAATGATCAATCAGATATCAATCAGTTATCAGTCACATAACGTCCATAATAATTGGACTTTGGGTTAGATTTTTTTTACAGTCTTCAGTGGTTATGAGGAGCAATATGAGAGAGAAATTTGGTAATCATTGATCATTGTTTAGGTACATTAAACCACGTTAAGCTTTTTCACGTTAAGCGTTAGAATGTCCCGGCTGCAGTTGAGGGAAACTGTAGTCTATAACTTCCTGAGCGACATTTTCTACAATAAAGAACATATTTGTTTCTGGACATCAAGCTAGGCCATATGCTAGCTAGCTAGCTAGCTAGCTAGGTGCTTAAGTTAGGTTACTCACCCTCGTAGTTGTGGACATAACTTCATACGTCCAACTTCAAAGCTTTCTCCCGTTTCCTGATGAGTGCAGGTGAAAGTGCGTCGACCATTCTGTGCACATTGTTGACATATACTTATAATAAAGCTATAAACGGCGCGGGGATATATAAACTTGGTTACAGTCAGGCATAGTCAGGTTACAGTGCAGCCGCCCTCAACAGACATTCTAAAGTAAAGTGAATGCACCCTCAACGGGGTTGGGATCATTTCATTGGTCAACACTACAGCTGGCATTCTATTGGTTGTTGACTTTTGACAGGGTTATAACACAAAAAAATCCAAGCGCGCAGGAGAAAATCCGAGAGCAGAAACTTTGCAAGTGAGCAGAATCAGCCTGAGTGCGAGGAGAAGGTTCAAAGCTGAGAGCAGGAAATCTGTCCAAACAACAACATATCTGAGTCCAAGCAGAAAGTTTGAGCGCAAGCAGAGCAAATCCAAGCACGAGCAGTGACTATTTGAGTGTGTGAGCAAGAAATCTGAACGTAATATCAGTGAGAAATGCTCTCAAATTGAAATAATGCGCTCTTGACTTATGACAGTAATATAACTCCATATATCTCCTCTCCTCTTATCAGAGTCGGAGTGGGTGAGGAAGCCCCACGTCTAAAATCAAAGAACAATTCTTTTGTCTTGGACGTATTCAACTGCAACTGGGAGGCTTCACACCACTCAGGAAATTCCTGCAACACTGGACCATGTTCAGTTTCATCTCGCTCCAATAAACTAATCACAGCAGTATCATCTGCAAATTTAATTATAGGACGTCCTGGGTAACTACTGCGACAACAGTCAGTGTACAATATATAGAGCAGTGGTGACAAGACACTACCTTGTGGTGTCCCAATTGAGGTAAAGCGCACCCCAGATAATGTGTTTCCCACCCTTACTCTTTGTGGCCACCCACTCAGGAAATCCAAAATCCATTTAATTAATGTTGAGTTTAGCTGGAAATTGTCTCTAAGTCTCTTTGCTAAAATGTGTGGGTGGATTGTATTGAATGCTGATGAAAAGTCTGCAAATAAAACGCGAGCATGACAACATGACAAACCGTGACATGAAATCCGCACTCACGCGGGTCCCATGAAATATGACAGCTACAGTTTATTGGAAAATAGCATTGTGGACACTGAATTTGATGAATTTACGGTTTATCAGACCCCAGATGAGACAAGAATTAACATTAGTGAACGCTGCAGTGACGGTCCCTCTGCCTGCGACTCCCCGCTGCAGGACAACGCTGTATTACTCCTCGCTTTGCCCTCCCAAACCTTAAAGTGTATCACAGAGGCTTTCAGCTACGGGCCCTCAGAGTGTGGAGGACCCCTCATCTACAGTTCCATGGAGAGAAATAGAGAAAAACCTCATGGAAGTCTAAAGCTTGATTTATGGTTCTGCGGAGGCTCCATGCAGAGCTTTCGCCACTTGTGCGCTGGTGCAACATGGTATCATGACTCTGACGCCACTTTCCTAAAGCCAAATGGGGTGTTATCTGTACGCATTTTGAGCTTTCCACGTGTATATCTATGCTGTATACAGCGAATGTAAACATACACACCACGTGGCGTCTTATCGCGAGAACGTGAAAAAAAAAACATTGGGAAAGGCAAAAACATGACGATGACCAACGTCACACACTTACGCAAACAATAAACGGTTGGATGTAGGAAAGAAACATCGGGGAAGGCTTTAAAAAAAAAAAAAAAAAAAAGGTTGAACACACGTGGGATGCGAACCGGCTCTCCTGGGTGAAAGTCCTGTGTTCTACCCATCCGCGGACTTACGTAAGTAAGTAATGTAGGTCAATGGCAGCCGAACGGCATTGATAAACATGCTAAAAAGCAATTATGCATCTTGATAACACACAAAAAATGGCATACGAATTGGCGTGTCATACATATACCACTTTATGAGATCAGTCTGGCTGGTGTGTGCATCGAGCAGGCATGTGTGTGGTGTGTGTGAGGAGTGGGTGATAGAGCGAGGGATCAGTGAGAGAGTTACTGCGATCAGCTTTGGAGCGAGTAGCGACTCTAGAGTCATAGTGAGAGAAACAAAGGGCTAGATTTATCAAGCCGTTTGCGCCTGTTTCCAGGCGCTAATTGGTCGCAAAGACGGACGTAACCGATGCGGGCGCACTTGGGTAAAATCGCAGATTGTCTGCCACATGAGCGAGAAGAGACAAGTTGCGCTTCTATAACACCGTCGGAGGTGGTCGTGGGAAAGTGGGAGTTCCACCCAAAAAGGTGGGAGGATAAGCGCAGTGCACCTAATTATATATTCCGTGGTATTTACAAAGACTGTCAGTAAGAGCGCCCTCCTATTCGCGGGGGAAATTCTCCGCCTCTTTAAACCAGCCGCAATCGAGTTTCCTCTTAGACCTTTGTGCCGCTGGTGAAATGGCAACAGTAATTTGAGCAAGACGAAGACATAGGCGAGGCTGAAAATATTTTTAACAGAAGAATCACACTTTGTCAGTGAACACAACATCATTTAGCGTTACAGATCAAGCAGCCATGCAATATTAGAGTTACTGGAAGAAATCAAAGATGAAATTGAATCTCCCACTCAGCGTTCACATCCCATTCCAGCAGTTGTTAAACTCCTCACTACATTACAAATATTGGCATCAGGATCATTTCAAACAGTCATAGCATCAGCAGTGGGAATATCGCAGTCTGCACTCAGCCATATCATAGCACCAGTACCGCTTTGCTACAGCGCAATTTACGGTATAGTGGGCGGAGAAAGACGCTGATTGCCTGATGGGTGTCAGGGTTGATAAATACTACGCAAACTGTGGAAGCATAGCGTGCGCTATTACCGAACTCGCATAAACGGATGCAGCGCAAACTGCGCTAGTGTTAGTAAATCTAGCCCAAAGTGTCTCCACTGTGTTCTCTGACCATGGTGGGAAATCTTTAGCAGCAAGAGTTAACCCTCTCCTTGATTTCATGTTTATGGAGAAGGAGAACCAGGAAATGAGTCGAGGGAAATGCAACGCTACCAAGCCACGGCCAAACGACGTGCATCGCTGCGACGTATAGTTACATTTTTCGAGAGGTGCATGTCAGGATAAGGCAGCAGAGGGGATGCGGGGGTACGCCGTCGATTCGACGCAGAAGCATGAAAAGGCCTTAAAGGGATACTTCACCGATTTAGCATTCAGCTTTGTATCAGTAGAAACCCGATAGTATTTCTGAATGACCGTGCCTCCCTCCCTCATGTCCCCCTGAGACGAGAGATTTCTGCATTTGGGGCCTGGAAAAAATCTTCCGATGACGTAAAATGACGATTTTTGCGTCATCGGAAGATTTTTGGGCCAGATGTCAGTACCCGATCCGTTCCACCTGCACAATCCGTTCTGCGCATGTGCAAGATGACACGTATGCCATGACGTAGGCGCAGATGATAATGCTGCGTTCATGCCACCTCGAAATAACAGGCACCGCCCCACTGGTTACGTTGTTTCTGCAGCTAGATTCAGTCTAAAATAACGTTAAGTCAAACTTAATGGGAAAAGCAGGCTACAGCTAAATTAAGACATTACATTAATAACAATAAAGACAAGTATTGAGTGATTGTATTTTAAATGAGCACAAGTAAAGTAGAACTGACGTAACAGCTGTTATATATGTTAACTTTTATTTTCAAGTTTTATTTTGAGGGTCTTTTAAAGTTTACATGCTGTCTCAGCTAGCGGTTAGCCGAATTAGCTGTTAGCTAAACTAACGTTAGCTTAACTGTGGAGGCTAACGGCAGACCGCTGCAATCAGCTAGCGGTTAGCCAAATTAACCGTTAGCTAAACTAACGTTAGCTTCCCGGTGGAGGCTAACGGCAGACCGCTATAATCACCTAGCGGTCCGCCGGAATTAACCGTTAGCTAAACTAACGTTAGCTTCCGGGAGCGCGCTAACGGCAGACCGCTATAATCACCTAGCGGTCCGCCGAATTAGCTATTAGCTAACTAACGTTAGCTGGAGGCTAGCGTGTGAACATCTTGCGCATGCGCAGAACGGATCGTGCAGGTGGAAGCGGTGCTGTTATTCCAAGGTGGTGGTGGAATGAACGCAGCATTATCATCTGCGCCTACGTCATGGCATACGTGTCATCTTGAACATGCGCAGAACGGATTGTGCAGGTGGAACGGATCGGGTACTGACACCAGAGGCAAAGGACTACAGCCAGTAGTAGGATCTACTTCCGTATGTTTTCAACACGCCCACAGGGGGTTGGACTGCCGAGTCTGGCCGAGGTATTCCGAATGAAAACGACTGTCAGCCATCTTGAATCTTCGCTAAACAGGCTCTCGGTTTTCAGCAGAAAACATTTACAACAATTATCTGCATTCAAACTACCGGACGTGTGTACCACCGGGATACATCGGTACAGATCGGAGAATATGGAGGAAACGTTATTACAGACGGAATACTCGGCACACTTACGTTGAGCTTCGCACGGAGACCAGCGGTGTCGCTCAATGCCGCTAGCCGGCTAGGGGACATCCTCATCGGCTAGGTGGAAAGCTAACGCTAGCTGTCCACCTGTCTCAGCCATCCTGCTTGCAAGTGTCTGCTCATTAAACAACAAGCTGGACTACATCCTCCTTCAACGAAACTCGAACGTGAGTTCAGTGACTGCTGTGTTTTTGTTGTTGTGGAAACATGCCTGAACAACAGTGTACCGGAACCGGGACTATCCAGCTACCAGGCTGCTCTCGCCGGCCCGTGGAGGTGGACTGGTGTAGAAATAAAATCCAACTAGCTACTGCTAACTGCTGTGGGCTGTGTTAACACCGAGTGGCGCAGAAATGTGGTGATTTGTATCCATTTAACTGCTAACTGCTGGTGGAGTTTGTGACTGTTAAATGCCGACCATTCTACATTACACACTAATTCACGGCTGTGTTTATGCTCGGTGTTTACAGCCCACCAAGCGCTAATGCAAGTATGCGTTAGCTGAACTTTACGGAGCCTATAAAGTGTGTTTACTAAATGTAGCCTGTTTTTATATAATGTCGTTTTATATATGTTAAATGTGTAACACCACTTGAGTCAACGCGAAACGTTGTTTCCGTGTATATGGTTGAAATGACAATAAAACACGCTTGAGTTGAGTTGAATGCCTCTGTCGGTCTGTCCGGGTCTGTCAAGCGGTAGGCGTGGCTTGGGAGTGGACTCAAAGCAACGAAGCAGGTGCATTCTGGGATTTGGTGTTTTTCATCCATATAAGACCAAAACACATTTTCTGGCTTTTCTCGGCCTAGAAAGCACCAATTTCAATTTTTTTTCACATTTCTACTACATAAGTGACCCAATTTAAAGATATATTCAGCTTTCCAGCGGTGAAATATTCCTTTAAGACTGCAAGACCTTGCCTTTGCAGGTGTGTGTCCAAAATGTGTATGCTGGCCCATGGCCCTATTATCACCAACACACTGACCAACTTTAAACAGGTGGAGGAGCAACTACGCTACACCAATAAGTGGCATTTGAATACCCCAATATGGCACAATGCACACTTACTGTCTGTTAACAAACCCTTTGCTTGTAAGCAGTGGAGTGACAGAGGTATTTATACTTTTGACCAGCTATTCAATGAGAAAGGTATGTTGAGTTTTGAAGACCTGAGGGCTAGTTTTGAGGTCCCCAGGACATCCTTCTACTTTTATCTGTGCTATAAGTATTTAAACTTTGGTTTGTTGATTTTCCTGTGAGAGGATTAGTGTCCAAGATTTATGCTAAACTGATGCAAATATCCATAGAACTCCCAATAGTAAATAAATGGGAACGAGAGCTGTGCCCTGAGGGGAACACAATTAATTTAATGAAGTAATTTAATTAAGTAATTACATATTATTCAATCTAATTTAACAAATTACTTACATTACAATATTTTTTGCACTATGGCCACCTTACTTTACTTAAATACTTTTTATATAATGCCACTTTACATTCATTCAATACTTGTTGCACATTGTCTGTTGTTTGCCTGTTTGTTGGTTTGTTTTTATTGTGGAAAAACTTCTGCTGTAATAAGTGAATTTCCCCATTGTGGGATAAATATAGTATTATCTAATCTAATTAATTGGAAGACAGTTTGGGACATTTTACACTGTTCCAAGAACCCAAACCACCAGTATATCCACTTCAACATAATTTGTGTTCATCTGTTCTATGCATCACTTGACATTACCTGGCAAATATTGTGGAATTTGTTTTGTATGTCTGTATGATAAATGGTGCTAAAAAAAATAATAAACAATTGCTCCCAAAAAATTATTATATTATTGTATTAATATTAAATAACACTTGAAGCCCTATTAGTTGTTCAGCTTTACCTGTGTTATTCCTGATATCTTCTCCCTTTTTACCCTAGCCTCCAGTATTTATATGAACTGCTGCACTTGCTTTTTAAACTATGAATTAGATATAAAAAAGTTATGTTAATATTTCTAACTGTTATGTCAACTATTTTTATTTATTAATGCTTACATACAGATGTAGCACTGAAACCAACTACCTCATTTCAGTATGTAAATTTGTACCTATATACCTAAGATCACCTTGGTCCACTTCTGTGTAATGATACTAAAATGTGTTTACTGTGCAATGTCATTTATTAAATTGTTTTTCTTGGTCAGTTTATTTCAATTATGGTACGTATGCAGAACTAAGTTTAATATCAATGTACAATTAAATTACTTTACCTAACAACGTTAAATTAACGGCATTGTTTATCAGAATGTAGATTATTCATGAATAAAATTATATTTAATGTTGTCTTATACTTTTTGCATACATAACACACAATGTTACATGTGAAAATTATAAATTGTCCTTAACATTAAAAACCAAGGATCAGAAGAGTGATATCAAGGTTTTCTGACTTGTGTCATATGTACATATAAAATGTACTAACAAAGATTCACCAAATTAACTCCCATGAAGCATTTTTACAAGGTACGTGGCAAATTGCAAAATCAGGTAAGAGAAGTCACCTTACAGACACTTTATACTCATTTCGGTTCAATCTTACCATTTGTTTTAAATTATTTAACCTGATGACGACTTTATCAATGGCTCATTCTTTGACTAAATATAATGTTCTATAATCTATGTAACTATCAAAACTCAGCTTGAATATACTCATAGGATATAATCCTATAAGCGTAAAGATGTACATGGTAAAAACAGTACATATCTATTACAAGAGAAATGCACACAGGTCTAGTTGGCCAGTAAGAGCTTTATCCTAATCTAGACCCTGTTAATCCCAAACTTGAAGGTACTTTTTCCCATGTGTGAAACTGTGTACTGGGGTTGTTTCATCCTTAAATCTTTCTTACATCAGTAAGACTGAACTGTAAGTTGATTGAAGGTCTTTTAAAAACCGAGAAAGACACCAATGAGGTCTCCCTTCTCCAAGTGCAGTTGGATTCAATACATCAGGTTTTGTGTGGTCATTCAGTTGTCTAAAGTGTAGGCTGAACAGACAGTATGGACGTTATCTAAGGTATAACGATAAACTTACCGAACAAGGAGAACAGAAGTGGCCTTTACTGGTGTTGGCGACTGCATTCGAGTGAAGTGGAAGCCCGGCTGTCAGTCAGTAAACAACAAAGTGACGTCCTAACTGAAGCCCCGCCTTGACGAGATGTTTGACATTTTGCATTGCCAAATGAATAAAGAGACCAAAAACACGTGGTGACCAAGTAAATGTTAATGCAATAGACTGGGGGCGCTGTTTAGCTAGCACATTGAATTGCCAATTGAATAAAGATTGAAAAATGTATTGAAATTTTAAAAGATTTCACTCTAATGTTAAGTCAAAATAATGTAAACCAAATTGAGGATTGCATTTTCACTTTGCATACTGAATTGTCAATTGCAAAATAAATAAATATTCAAATTGCATGACAAAATTGGAAATTGAACTGACAATTGCAAAATACATTGCCATTTGAATAAAGAAACCAAAAAACCATGGTAATATGAAATGCAATTAATTGCGCTCTTTCAAATTTTTATGCAAAATAATTCAAACTGAATAGAGGATTGCATTGAAACTTTTCAAATTGAATTGACAATTGGCTTTATGCACGGAAGGCTCTTTAGAACTTCCGCATTAATGTAAGCCAGCTCATTCACTTCCGGTGGAATGTCAGCACAGCAACAGCACAGCAACAGCCACCAACTGCAGCATATTTAAAGGACATTTGTAGAAAACCACCAGGACAGGACAGTAAATATATATTATAGTAGCGAAGTATAGTTTAGTATAGTTATACAGTTATTTCTTAGCAGTAGGCCTAATACATAAGTGATGGAGAGATGAGAAAGTCGTTATAAATTTCCGCGTTGCGTGAAGGAACGACAGCTGAGCACTGCTGTGTCCCTCTGTGTTCATCGTCAGCAAAATTTAATTCGTCTTTGAGCTTCCATACTTTCCCCTCCGACCATCAACAACGTCAAAAATGGATTGTGAAGATCAGAAGAGAAAAGTTTGTTATCTCTCACCACACTTGAGTGTGCAGTAGACACTTTGTATCAGAGGACCGTCGCCGGTCGGGCGGCTGAAGGGGTAGAAGGAGGCTAAAGCGCGCGCCGTGTCCTGTCTTGTTTCCCTGGAATAACTTCTTTCTCGGAAAAGTAAGACTTGGGGTACAGGAGCCGGATCAGCGCCAGACCAGAGAGGATGGAGACCGACCAAGTTGCTGGCACTCTTTGTGCCAACGATCATGATTATTGTTCAAGCCCGGACCCTGCGTTTGTGGACTTGGTGGTCTCTGAGAATGAGAGTCTCCGGGATGAAGTTGCCCAGCTGAGGCAGCAGCTGGAGCAGCTGTCACTCACGCAACGTTTTTCGGGTTACAGCGATTTGGTGGCTCGGACACAGACATTCGTTTTTACACAAGGTATGTAAAGCTAGCTTTTTCGTAATTTAATAGGCTATACTATTGTAATACCTAACTATTCAGGGCTCGACATAGGCGTGATTCTGAAAAGCGATACCGCGCTACACCACACACACACACACACACACACACTCACACACACACCACACACACACACACACACACACACACACACACACACACACACACACACACACACGGCACATGTAACTGACTGGAAACCGTACCGATGATTATTTACAGCTGCTGACGCAGATGAACAAACGCTACACTCGTTACTGTAATTAGCCTACAATAAACCCTCCATGGTTAAAAAGTAGCCTATATACTTAATACCCACCTACCTGTTTTACAGGTGTAAACAGGCTTCTTTCTTTCTGCAAGCATTTTCCACCAATCAGGACACTGCATACTACAACAACGTTTCAGTAATCAAAGACTTTAACCATCACTCCTCAGTGAACTGTTCCCTAATCTGAGAACATTTTCTAGTTAAGTAGCCTATCTAGTTAAGTCTAGAAAAAATTCTAGACCTTGGAAAAATGTAGTTGATGCCCCTGGTCTAGCTTTACCGCTACATTTTTTATGTTTAGCCTTGTTATAGTGTTAGTGTGTTCAATTCAAAATGCATAATGCAGCCTACCATTTGTTTTCCTGTATGCACGTCCATTTGTCTAAGGTACAGGTTCACCTCTAACCATCTGTAGGCTTGTGAGCATGGTACAATAATAATAACTAGTAGATTTAATAAAAGCTTCCTATTTTCACTAGACCTGTTTTTTACAGATTTTCATCTTATGACCACCTGATGCGGTTTTGGCAGGTCATCGAACCATCACTGCAGTACATGGTTCGGGGGACCAGAACAAGAACTGCAGATGGTGACTCAGCAAGGCAAAGTACAGCCATGGTACAGACACAGGCTATACAGGCAGTAGATGAACTGTTCCTCTTCCTGAACTACCTTGCCCTTGGACTGAAGCAGAAGGACTTGGCCTTGGACTTGTTTTGTGTTCTTGGCTCACAGCGAATTTGGATACCCCAAAACAAAATCAGTGAGCACTTGCCAGCAGAGTTCAAAGATTACCCAGACACTACAGTTATCCTGGACTGCACAGAGCTCAGATGCCAAACACCTTCCTCTCCTTTACTCCAGAGTGAAGTTTATTCCAGTTACAAGTCCCATTGTACACTGAAGGGGATGATTGGCATGGCCCCTCATGGTGCTGTAACCTTTGTTTCTCCCCTCTTTGCTGGCTCAGTCAGTGACAAGCAGATCCTTGTGGAGTCAGGACTATGTAAACTGCTCAGGCCGGATATGGCAATCATGGTGGACAGAGGCTTCCTGGTGGATGACTGTGTGCCTTGTAAAGTGTACAGGCCTGCATTCCTAGCCGGAAGACCTCAAATGCCAGCAAAACGAGGTCAGGGAGACCCAGTCTATTGACGCCTTAGGGTGGATGTTGAGCGGCTAATTCGTCGGGTTGAAGGAGCACAAATTCTTTGATACAGTTATCCCCCTAAACATGTTTGGAAATATTAACCAGCTGTATGTAGCCGCATGCCTCCTATTAAATTACCAGAATGGTCCACTTGTAAAAGCCTGGTCTAAGTAGAGGTGTCAATATGTTTGTGGCGTGGTACTGTGGAGGGCAGAGCATTCAAAGAATATAGTTATTGTTGTTGTTATAGTTGTTAATGTTATTGTTTGGTAAAACCGTTACTGTATATAAAACACAGTTGATGGCCGTTCCACATATAATTTTGCTACAGTGAAATTAAAAATAAAATGATACCACAGCCTTTCTTTAGGGATCTCACAAAATGTGTATTTTACTGTGGTCATTACAAGCAGCACTTACACAATACTGTGTTTAGATACAAATAAATAATCTCAGAACAAATGAACATAAGAAAATATGTAATTGAAGGTGACATGTTCTACAGTCAACAATTTAAATACATTTCAGTCAGATTAATAAAGTATCTCTATCTATGCAGGCCTGATCTTCATTTTACTTATGGCTATTTAGGAGTTGTGTATGGATGATCAAATTAACACTAAAACCTAAAATAAATACTAACTGATTAAAACTGATTGAAATAAGTACTGTCAATGGCATGATTTTTTTCAAGCCAAAAGCATAGATAGTAAAAGTAAAAATAGAAGAAATCAACCTTTTCTTTCATTGTTTTCATGATTCTGCCATCCTTGTATATTCTTTGAATGAACATGTCATCTTCTGCATAGACAACAAAATCACACCATTCCAGACCAGTAATGAGCAGTTGTCCCTGTACCTGCCAGTAGTACGTGTGAGATGGTTTTAGCTGTAGCACTCCATCGGAGACCCTAAGGTACGTACAGTCTACATAGCTTCTCACATTAGGACACTTCACCTCCAGCAGTCCAAACGCAGGCTCGGCATTCGGGTCGTATACCAACCCATCTGGTGATGACCCGAGCCATGGTGCATCTGGGTGGATGATGAAACCGCAAGGATAGTGGTTTACATCTTTAACAAGGCAGTACTCTTCTACAGCCTTGGACTCCATCTGAAGACCCCTCTTCATTTCTGCGGTCTGATAACCTGGCCGTAAAATCCTGAGTGCCAGGTTCTCCGCTGAGGACTGTCCTCTCACATGGCAAACCTCTCTAGAAATGCATGAACACACACAACTTGGTCTAAGTATTTAAACAACATCTTAAACAATGTAATGACTATCAATAAAAAAGATTATACATACCTGAATCTAGAGCAAGTCACTCGTGGCTTTCTTAGAAGGTGCCATTCCTTCAGTGTGCTCTGTTGTCTTGTGCTTTCCTCAAGTTGGTGCGCCATGATCTCTGATGTTTGAAGAGATTTCATGTGCAGCTGCTGATGGTAGTTAAGCACACAAAACAAACATCGAGGGCCCCAAAGAGTAACCATCAAGAGGTAAGGATGGTCTTGGTGGTGCAGTCGCATGTAGATATGTCATTGGTGGAGTCCATGCTGGAAGATGGTAGGAGAGAACACTACCTTCTTGGACTTTTCCAAAGGCACTGTCTACTAATGGTACACCCCTGCTATTCCTATGGTTGTTATTAGTGGAGCAGTTTCCCTTGGCATGCCTTGGTAGATGTCATTCAACCGGCGACGGACTATGTCTGGAAGGTCACAGGTCAGGTTACAGGCTCCTTTGTATAAGTTACTCCTGAAAACATACAACATAACTGATCAGTTAAACAGGTAGTAATGTTATTATTATCAGAAATGAATGAACACCTCTGTGTTCTGTAGCTTTACGCTAAGTGCGTGTGTGTGTGTGGACAGACACAGCAGACACAGAATGTAGCAGAAATATTCAGTTTAACTAATGTTACCTGATTCCTTCAGCCACTCTTCTCTCCTTGGGCTGAGGTGACAACACTACCATCTCATTTGTTGGACCAGGCTTGAAACCCTGTAAGCAAATGTACAATAACTTATTTAAGGACGATGTAGCCTATGTGCGAACCTGTTGAGAGTTGATTGAAATATTTTAATTATGGAAGTGTTGTAAACAAACAATACCTGGGTCCTGGGTTTGTGCCATTGTTGCTCAGACCCTGTACAGCTGTGAGTAGGGGGGACAGCTATTGCTCCCTGTTGGCTGTAATGTGAGGTTTGGTACAGCAATGCTGCAATATGATTGCATAGCGCAAGCCCTGCCACACATGAGCACTGGTATGCCAGCAGTTCAACAGGCTTAGAGTCTTTGAGAACAATCTGTAAAATAAATGTATACAAGTTGGTAAAGTAACCTATGTGTTTTTGATGTTCTGGTATGTTAGTGTATAATATAACTAAAATACTGTACATGTATTAACCTACTGGAATTTAGTCACTGGTGTATTTAAGCCCACTTGCTGTGTGCGGGTGAACTAATATCTTGATACTTATACTGCAAATACCATTCATTACTAAAATGCATTTTTTACAACACTGAACCTGCTCTCATTTTCCTACACTTAAGTTGTGTGGTCTCTCGCTTTTCCTCATTGACCTGAAGCAGCTTGCCCTCACAGACACCTCTCCTGAGTTGCTCTTGTCAGAAACTGAGAAACAGAAACATATCAGCGAGCGTAACGGTATAACGTTAGCTTACGCCAGCATAACAACATAGCTTTAATACACTATTTTTATGACTGCCAGCCTGTTTATCTCAAAGAGCAGGAGCTCACATACATTTCACTGCTAATATGTGATTCAGCATGATTATATTATATTGTTCGATGTTAGCTACATTATAAACGTTAACGTCATTGCTATGTAACGCTACTCTCGCAGAACCTCAGTTAACGTTAGATTAACGGTTACATTGTACACTTACCTTCATAGTCATGAATATAGCTGGTTATGTACAGCTTAAATCCTTTTTCTTTTTTGCTTGATGCCGTGGTTGAGTAAGCCTTAATAAGACGGTGTACATCGTTGATAGTGACACGGGGTAAGTCTTGAAGGCAACGAGTGTAGAAAGTCATTGTTTTGGTTTTGCCGGCTCTGACAGAAAGCTCACCTGACGACAGACAACCGGAAGTGATTGGGCTGGCTTGTCCGTAACCAGGAAGTAACTGTGCATATAGCCTATTGCAAAATACATTGCCATTTGAAAAAGAGACCAAAAAACTTCCATAGATAGGGACTGCCGTCTGTCTCTGCTGACAAGGAGATGCATCGAGAGAGTGAGAGAGAAAGCGAGAGAGAGAGAGAGAGAGAGAGAGAAAAGTTTCATCTCTCGATCTGATATTTCGATTTTTTTATTAAATAAAAACATTTGTTTGACAGGGAAGCTGTGTGCAAATAGGAATATATATATCCATTAATAATAAAAAAATAAAAAAAACAGAAAAAGGGGCACTTTCTCTTAAGGAGGAAAAAGGGCAGGTGCTGAAGCCCCTTTTGATGTCTATGTGTGCACGTGCCCGTTTGTACACCTTGACATGGGACTGCAGGGCTTTGGATTGAACCAGTAACCTTCTGATTGGTAGACCGTTAAAAAGGTGCACTATGAGTTCCTGCATGGTTTCAGTGCAATTTAATTTTTGTCTCAAATCGTAGGCATCTCTCCTTGATCCGCTAGCTGCTTGCCCCCTGAATACACTGTGAAAAGCCCGGTCTCAGGAGACAACACAGGGGTCAAAAACGTCAAACAAACACTAGGGGCTGTGCACCAAAATACAACAAACCACGTTCCAGCCAATCACCGACAAGATGGTTGGGGGAGGGGGTGGGGGTGAGTGCGTCTTTTTCACTGAAATTAAGGCTGCTACTCTAAAAGCACCTGGCATTTTTGCAGGTACAGAAATAAATATCTTTAAATTAAGCTTTTCAAATGTGAGGATTTGCTGATGTTTTCTGCTTGTAAATTGATTAACTTTGGGTTTAGGACGGTTTGTTCTACAAAATTTAAAGACATTAACTTGGGCTCTGGGAAATTGTGATGGTTGAGTTTTACTTCTTTCGAGCATTTTATAGTCTAAACCACGTGTCAAACTCAAGGCCTGAGGGCCAAATCCGGCCCTATGCAGATTTTGATCCGGCCTACATATAAATTTAGGTTCACAATGACTTTTAGCCCACCTAGTTTTTGTCACTTTTTCCAACGTTATTGTAACTTTTCCCGACCTTTTTTTTTTTTTTTTCTATCGTGGCTGAAGAACTTTTTTCCTGCCATTTTAAGGCCTTTATGTCGACCAAAATGTAAGTGAGAAGACTACATGAGACATGTACTACTACAATCAAAAGATATTTGACTTTTCGATTAAATAAAAGCATGTCATAAAAATCACTATGTGCAGCTCTTGCGGTCACATGAAAATCTTCCAGGAAATTCAAAACAGACCTTGAAGTCCCCCTCCTGAAGCAGACTTAACACTTCAGTAGGGGGAGGTGCGTTTTTTTGCTCACCGATGTGGTACAAGCCAATCCAGTCGGTGGCATCCACTTCCTCCTTGATGTCCCAGGAGATGACCAAGTGGCTATGGCCTAGAGTCAGCTGGTATGTAGATGCCGTGAGCGATGAGCGGCTGTCTGATGTCACCAGGTCTGTGTCGCTATTGGCCCGCTGGAGCCCCACCCCGGCTGTTTCTGGTTGGCTCCCTGATGACATAGTAGAGGAGGAAGGTGCAGAGGTACCGACTGTGCCCTGCACCGTCATACTGGTGAGGTTTTCTGGACCAATTGTGTACGGCCGGGTGTGAGGGGTGCGCCGGCGCACCGCCAGGAGGTGCTCCCGGGCGCTGCCATTGGCGGATGATGGGGATGAGGGAGAGCAGGAGGCAGTGGCAGCCATCGCCATGGTTCCCGCCGACGAGAAGGCGGAGAAGGGAGGGGGCAAGAAGCAAGGGGGAGGGACGGAGAGTAGGTGGTGATATGAGTAGGGCTGAAGTTGAGGATGGTGGTGGTGATGGTGAGGGGAGGAGGGGGCAGAGGAGGTAGAGAGGGAGGGTGACGGGGGCGGGGGGGCAGGATGGCCGTTGCAAGAGAGTGGAGGCCAAATGGGTGGGCCAAAAAAGGAAAACAAAGAGGAGGAGGCGGGGGGGGGAGGGGTTACAGAAAAAGAAAGGAACACGTAGGTTCTTTAGCACTGCTAGATCTAACTGAAGCAGCAACAAATGGCTGTATGGAGTTACAGAAGGATGAATGGAGTGATCACGACAGCAGTACACTGTGCAAAGCAAGTTAAAAAAGAAGACGTCTGGGTTTCTTGATTTACATTTCTTTGGCCCTGCTGCCCTTGGATAAGGCACTTCAGAGTTCCCAGGTTCTACTACTCATCATTCAAGTTGTTATGAGGCAGTTTGAACCATAGTTGAACCTCTCTCTTTTTTTGCCCTTTTCTCTCTCTAGATCAGGCATTGGATATGTTTCCACTGTGAATGTCGATGTTTATTATCTCTCTTAACACCCTAGGACACTTGTCCATTCGGACAACCACTTTAGTGTCAAGAGCCGAGCAATGTCTTGCATTAAGGGAGTACTTTGTAAATCATTCCGGTACCCATTATAAAAGGAAAGTGGGAGATGTGGGAGATTAGAAATTAAGCATGAAAGGCGATCTGGAAATCCTTCTGCTGCTCTGTCTAGGAGGATGGGGTGATGACGGGGTGTTCCTATGATCCACAGAGAGGAGAGTGGTGAAGGGAGACCTATAAGAAAGAGAGAGAGAGAGAGAGAGAGAGAGAGAGAGAGAGAGAGAGAGAGAGAGTCAGAAAGTTGATTGGGGAAGAGGAGGACAACCTGGACAAAAGAATAGTATCAATCTTCTCATCTAACTCAGTGCAATAATGTGAATAGGATCATTTGCCAAAATGGCTTTTAATTTACAAAATAACATGTTATTGTAATATCAAAATGCTTGCACTGAAAATAAAAACTTACAATACATTTTTGTTTAGTGCCCCAAAAATTTGTATAAACCATTTAAACATTTCCCCCCTTTTATTTAAAGAGATATTAGATCAATTTATTAAGTAATGCATACATAGACGATACTGCCAGTTATTTCTAGTTGTTGATTACAGAGTTTTAACCATACGCTTAGTGTAATTAACACTGTTTGAAACCAACATGGTCACATGTAAATAAAAAAAAACAAATTCATTAAACATAAAAATACATTTAAAAAAATATGGAATGGAAATTTATTTGAAACAGGGACACAAATAAACATTAAACTTGTAATACAAGAGAATATGTCTTGGGCCAGGTTATAGCAACAATTGCTAATTTCCACCTGTATAGCCGATTCGCGGGTTCAAACCCTTTCTTAGCCAACAGAAGGTTGTAGTTCTAGTAGTTTCTGTAGTTTCTAGTCTTAACGACTACTCCAAGCGCTTTTTACATTTAACAGGCACGATTCACACATATTCATACACTGTGGCCCAGGCTGCCATATAAGATGCCACCTGCTTATCACATAAACATTCACACACGAAGCAGCCATATTGCCGAAAGTCTATGGAGTTATATTCCTATCTTTAATCAAGAGCGCATTCTTTCAATTTGAGAGCATTTCTCACTGATATTACGTTCAGATTTTGTAATAATTTCCCTCAAAACCTTGCTCTCACACTCAAATAGTCACTGCTCGCGCTTGGATTTGCTCTGCTTGTGCTCAAAGTTTGTGCTCGCGCTTGGATTTGCTCTGCTTGCACTCAAACTTTCTGCTTGGACTCAGATATGTTGTTGTTTGGACAGATTTCCTGCTCTCAGCTTTGAACCTTCTCCTCGCCTCAGGCTGATTCTGCTCACTTGCAAAGTTTCTGCTCCGGGATTTCTCCTGCGCGGCTTGGTTTTTTTTGTGTTATAACCCTATCAAAAGTTAACAACCAATAGAATGCCAGCTGTAGTGTTGACCAATGAAATGATCCCAACCCCGTTGAGGGTGCGTTCACTTTACTTTAGAACGTCTGTTGAGGGCGGCTGCACTGTAACCTGACTGTAACCAAGTTTATATATCCCCGCGCCGTTTATAGCTTTATTGTAAGTATATGTCAACAATGTGCACAGAATGGTCGACGCACTTTCACCTGCACCCGTCAGGAAACGGGAGAAAGCTTTGAAGTGGGACGTATGAAGTTATGTCCACAACTACGAGGGTGAGTAACATAACTTAAGCACCTAGCTAGCTAGCTAGCATATGGCGCTAGCATATAGCCTAGCTTGATGTCCATTAACAAATATATGTTCTTTATTGTATAGCTAGCTAGATTGAACGACATATGACGGACAGTGTGTGTATATGTGATGACCCTACTTTGTATTTTTTCCTCGTTTGGTTAACCATGTTCCTGGGATTTGGCTAATTTCATGTTAGAGCCAGTAGTAAAACCTAAACTGTAATATAACTGAAAGAACACAAGAAACTGGATTGTTTGTGTCAGTTTTTGCATCACTGTTGTGTGTTGTTCATCAGAATTTAGTCTTCATTCCTTCATATAACATTAGTTTGAAAATAGATTTATAGCAATCTTTATAAAACGTAATGTTAAGTTCAATTTTATCACTATAATAAAAACAGATCTAGAAATGATATGGTTTCTTATTTGCTCCTTAAATAGCAGTTATTTGTTTAATTAATACAAAGCAAACTGAACTGAAAAAACAAGTATTTTGTTTTACTTTCTTTTCATCCAGGTGGGGCTGAGGGGCTTGACCCCTGTTGATCTGTGTGTCATATCACCAACCCATGATAGCTAGAATTCAACCTGCTACTCCAGATCTACCTGCTGTACGGCTGGCTACAGACTACAACCATCTGCTCCTGATCTACCTGCTGTATGTCTGGCTACAGACTACAACCATCTGCTCCTGATCTACCTACTGTACGGCTGGCTACAGACTACAACCATCTGCTCCAGATCTACCTGCTGTATGGCTGGCTACAGACTACAACCATCTGCTCCTGATCTACCTGCTGTATGTCTGGCTACAGACTACAACCATCTGCTCCAGATCTACCTGCTGTATGGCTGGCTACAGACTACAACCATCTGCTCCAGATCTACCTACTGTATGTCTGGCTACAGACTACAACCATCTGCTCCAGATCTACCTGCTGTATGGCTGGCTACAGACTACAACCATCTGCTCCAGATCTACCTACTGTACGGCTGGCTACAGACTACAACCATCTGCTCCTGATCTACCTGCTGTATGGCTGGCTACAGACTACAACCATCTGCTCCTGATCTACCTGCTGTATGGCTGGCTACAGACTACAACCATCTGCTCCTGATCTACCTACTGTATGTCTGGCTACAGACTACAACCATCTGCTCCAGATCTACCTACTGTACGGCTTGCTACAGACTACAACCATCTGCTCCAGATCTACCTACTGTATGACTGGCTACAGACTACAACCATCTGCTCCAGATCTACCTACTGTATGACTGGCTACAGACTACAACCATCTGCAAGTTTTGTTTGTAGTGAACATCATCAACAGCTGCACTTAAAGTCTCTTGGGTTCATATGGGACTTGGTTGTTCTCCATACTGCATCAAATACTATATTATTTTTTGTTGTCGTTATATTAGTACAGACAACAGTAAGTATCATTACTTAATCACAGTATATATTATTCTGGTGTACACTGTTGACTTGACTCCATGCTATTGACTATACTTTAGCTTGCCACCTCATAACTTTACCTTAATTGCTCTTGTATAGTTAATTTATATTCTACTAGTTGTACATACCTCCTATTTAATTGAATTATTCTTAATTTGTGTTGCCATACCTGAATCATCCCTCTTGTGAACACTAGGCCTATCTTATCTTTATTCATAACCCTGCTCACAAACTCACCTGAACCTGGGTCATCTGTTTGCCAATATCAATGTTCCTGCTACAGTAAATCCTATAGGCACATTGTACTGCTTCACCGTAGTATGAACCATACACTTTTAAGGTTTCGTGTCAAATATTGTGCAATTTGTTATGAATTACTCATTGTTTTGACAAGGTAAATTAAAGCTATTTACCAAGTGTCAGCTCTGGTAAATTTAATTGTACTGTTTTTTTTTTTTTATAAATGTTATGGAACATGAAAAAACAATTTGCCTTGATCAGGGTTTTAATTTGTTGCAAATGTGAACATGGTTTTAATAATCTGTATCTTATTGCTCTGAAAAACTACAATGATTTAAGAAATAGCAGTGATACTCATCAACATTTATTGAATTGATTGAATATATGGACAGACATTACAGGCACCTATTCATGTCAACAGAGAAAACAATAATTTGTTCTCTCTTTTATCACTTTGATTATACGCTGATGGTGCAGAAAAGGGTGAAGTCCTTGTAGATCTCTGGCACTTTGAGGACAGACCGATCCAGGAACTCTCCACTGTTGTCTTTGTATAGTATGCTCCTATTAAAGACAGATTCATAGACATCAACACATAATATATTAGGTGTACATAGCTTTCTTTAACATCATTACTATCTTACCTTACCTTCTCTGATTTGGTTTTGTGGACATCAGTAATTTTCTCTCCCAGGCCTCGTTGTGCACCCTGTGAATTTAAGCAAGAAACATAAGTGTATGTAACATGATTTTACTATTATATTATTATTATTTTTACAATTGCATTATTATCAGACTTGCCAACCTTCTTGGTTTGTGCTACTGCTGCCTGTCCTCTGCACACAGGTGAGTGTGAGATGTGCTGACTGGCACAGGTCCATGCACATAGTGCAGCTGTGATGCAGCTCAACAGGGGTACTTCAGTCACACCTGGAAGAAGAGAAACAAACCAACAAAATACTTGTTCTTTCTGCTCAGTTTGCTTTGTATTAATTAAAAAAATTACATTTAAGTTGCAAATAAAGCATATCATCTCTAGATCTGTTTTATTAGTGGTGAAATTGTACTTAACAGACTGGGTCCGTGTACTTTTTCGTTCATTTGATTTTCATTTCATAAACAGGTATTAAAAAACAAATGGTTATTTGATTTTCGTTTTAAATCATGGGGATCAGACCTCTGGTGCTGGGTCTAATATTCTAATATTAGCTGCTGCAGCTAGCTAGCAGCTGCTACCAGCCCTGTGAGCTTGGTCCCGCGGTTCCCTCCCGGTGCTGATTGACTCTGGTCCGTCTGCAGAGCTGGTACCGCTCTAGCTGACCTGGGAATCTACCGCACTGCGTGATTTATTCATATTTTATTTACTTTGCAGTGATATGATATGCACTGATGTCAGGCAGGCTTGCTGCTGCTTTTAGTCTGAGCCTGTGAGATAACTAAACTTCCTTTGAATATAACGTATATAAATAGACGGAATAAATAAAAGTCCCCGGAAATAAATATAAGTAAAACATATGTATTTAGGCTATTGAACTATAATGACTAATGCCTATATATGTATTGCCTCATTTATGTATTTCATGTTCCATTTCATAGCCATATTTATTATGTAAAGGGGGCAAAATGGACGATCAGTCGCTCAGGAAGTTATAGACTACCGTTTCCCTCAACAGCAGCCGGGACATTCTAACGCTTAACGTGAAAAAGCTTAACGTGGTAACTTAATGTACCTAAACAATGATCAATCAGATATCAATCAGTTATCAGTCACATAACGTCCATAATAATTGGACTTTGGGTTAGATTTTTTTGACAGTTTTCAGTGGTTATGAGGAGCAATATGAGAGAGAAATTTGGTAATCATTGATCATTGTTTAGGTACATTAAACCACCTCTATTTGTTTCTGGACATCAAGCTAGGCCATATGCTAGCTAGCTAGCTAGGTGCTTAAGTTATGTTACTCACCCTCGTAGTTGTGGACATAACTTCATACGTCCCACTTCAAAGCTTTCTCCCGTTTCCTGACGGGTGCAGGTGAAAGTGCGTCGACCATTCTGTGCACATTGTTGACATATACTTATAATAAAGCTCTAAACGGCGCGGGGATATATAAACTTGGTTACAGTCAGGTTACAGTGCAGCCGCCCTCAACAGACGTTCTAAAGTAAAGTGAACGCACCCTCAACGGGGTTGGGATCATTTCATTGGTCAACACTACAGCTGGCATTCTATTGGTTGTTGACTTTTGATAGGGTTATAACACACAAAAAATCCAAGCACTCAGGAGAAATCCGAGAGCAGAAACTTTGCAAGTGAGCAGAATCAGCCTGAGTGCGAGGAGAAGGTTCAAAGCTGAGAGCAGGAAATCTGTCCAAACAACAACATATCTGAGTCCAAGCAGAAAGTTTGAGTGCAAGCAGAGCAAATCCAAGCGCGAGCACAAACTTTGAGCACAAGCAGAGCAAATCCAGTGACTATTTGAGTGTGAGAGCAAGGTTTTGAGGAAAATTATTACAAAATCTGAACGTAATATCAGTGAGAAATGCTCTCAAATTGAAAGAATGCGCTCTTGATTAAAGATAGGAATATAACTCCATAAAAGTCAAAGCACCAAGCAGCATTGAACAAATGCCCAATCTTATGCTGTATAGAAAAAGTACTCAAGCACACACCTGTTTTATCACTACAATAGATGCAGCATTTCAAGTCCTCACATTTTAGTTTCACATACAGTACAGGCCAAAAGTTTGGACACACCTTCTCATTCAATGCGTTTCTTTATTTTCATGACTATTTACATAGTAGATTCTCACTGAAGGCATCAAAACTATGAATGAACACATATGGAATTATGTACTTAACAAAAAAGTGTGAAATAACTGAAAACATGTCTTATATTTTAGATTCCTCAAAGTAGCCACCCTTTGCTTTTTTGATAGCGCTGCAAACCCTTGGGGCTAGATTTATCAAGCCGTTTGCGCCTGTTTCCAGGCGCTAATTGGTTGCAAAGACGGACGTAACCGATGTGGGCTATTTACAAACAGGGCGCACTTGGGTAAAATCGCAGATTGTCTGCCACATGAGCGAGAAGAGACAAGTTGCGCTTTCAATATGCGTTCGTGGGAGGGTCGTGGGGAAAGTGGGAGTTCCACCCAAAAAGGTGGGAGGATAAGCGCAAATTGCACCTAATTATATATTCCGTGGTATTTACAAAGACGTAAGAGGGCGCCTCTATTCTGCGGGGGAAATTCTCCGCCTCTTAAAAGCAGGTGTAAACCAGCCGCAATCGAGTTTCCTCGTAGACCTTTATGCCGCTGGTGAAATGGCAACAGTAATTTGAGCAAGACGAAGACATAGGCGAGGCTGAAAATATTTTTTTTTAACATAAGAATCACACTTTGTCAGTGAACACAACATCATTTAGCGTTACAGATCAAGCAGCCATGCAATATTAGAGTTACTGGAAGAAATCAAAAGATGAAATTGAATCTCCCACCCAGCGTTCACATCCCATTCCAGCAGTTGTTAAACTCCTCGCTACATTACAAATATTGGCATCAGGATAATTTCAAACAGTCATAGCATCAGCAGTGGGAATATCGCAGTCTGCACTCAGCCATATCATAGCACAAGTACCGCTTTGCTACAGCGCAATTTACGGTATAGTGGGCAGAGAAAGACGCTGATTGCCTGATGCGTGTCAGGGTTGATAAATACTACGCAAAATGTGGAAGCATAGCGTGCGCTATTACCGAAATCGCATAAACAGATGCAGCGCAAACTGCGCTAGTGTTAGTAAATTAGGCCCTTGGTGTTCTCTCAGTGAGCTTCATGAGGTAGTCACCTGAAATGGTTTTCACTTCACAGGTGTACTTTGTCAGGGTTAATTAGTGGAATTTTCCCCCTTATTAATTAAAAAGCAAAGGGTGGCTACTTTGAAGAATCTAAAATATAAGACATGTTTTCAGTTATTTCACACTTTTTGAATGGCTAGAGACGTATCTCTTCTGAGGAGTCCAATATGTCCTATGACATACAGTATGTTGAAGTGGATCTGCTGGTGATTTGGGTTCTTGGAACAGTGGGAAATGTTGTCCCAAACTGTCTCCCAATTAATTACGTTCCCCTCCGGGCTCAGCTCTCGCTCCCATTTCTTTACTATTGGGAGTTATCCTACGGATACCTGCATCAGTTTAGCATAAATCCTGGACACCAATCCTCTCGCAGGAAAATCAACAAGCCATTTAATGATTGGGTGGGTCTCAAGACTGTTTCCGCATGGTACTCCATAACATTTTAGCGCTGACCTTAAGCGAAGATAAAGGAAGAAGGATGTCCTAGGGATCTCAAAGCTAGCTCTCAGGTCCTCAAAACTCAACATACATCATCATTGAATAACTGGTCTAAAGTATAACTACCACTCCACTGGTTACAAACAAAAGGTTTGTTACCCGACATTAAGTGTGTGTTGTGCCAAATCGGGATATTCAGATGCCACTTATTGGTGTAGCGTAGTTGCTCCTCCACCTGTTTAAAGTTAGTCAATGTGTTGATGATAATAGGGCCATAGGCTAGCATACACTTTTTTTATTTTATTATTATTCTTTTTTTTTTTTTTACACAAACCTGCAAAGGCAAGGTCTTGCAGTCTTATAATATTATATATTATAAGGTATCAAGTTTCTTCAAGAAATTTATCGGTGGGGGTAAGGAGATAATTTAACTTTAGAAATTCACACGAGGAACTATGTATTTTAACAATAGCAATCTTGGACCGTAGTGATGCCGGCAGCGCAGACCAATTGGCCAGATCCTTTGAACACTACTTAGTATAGTTTCATAGTTGTCCTGGACAGCTCGCTGGTGATGATGCCATTCAAGTGACCTCACTGCAGCACAAATTTTCTAATAGCCCAGTTTTTCCTGAAAAAAATTATGTTCATAGATTGACTATGGACAACAGGGTTGATGTTTTACAAGCTTTTATAGAAAATAAAACCAGACGGACCAGAGGTTGTCAAAAATCCTTTAGGGCTCTGGGATATTTGCTGTTTCAAGTACCGCTCAGAACAGAACGCGATTGTGAGTTGAAGTTGTTTTTTGTTACATCTTTTAGTTTTGCTATGCTGTCAATGCTTGTACACCATCTGGTAAGGACAGTTCATTATTTTGTGGAAAAGACGAAAACGTATCAAATTGAAACGAGTGATAAAGAAGAATAAATGTGAAAACAAAAACAGTGGATTGATTCGGAGTCTTGTTTAAGCGCGTCGACCACGGCGCATTCCAAAGGACAAAAAGGGGTCAAAAACGTTGTTACAAAGTTGCTCCCACAATTCGTCAAAAAACCTACTGCTTGTTGAGCGCCAATCGACTAAACTGTGTGTTTGTACGTAAAGTGTAAATTGTAGGTTAAATGTTTCATGAAGGTAAGCAATGTGTTTATTAAACAAAGATTAGAGCCGCCCACCATTGTTTTGTATGGCTTTTTATAAGAAAATGCTGAATATAATATGAAAAGTTGGTACTTTTTTCAGTGGTTTAAGCACTCCCCCTCCCTTGCACTAGGCGGGGTGTGACGTCATAAGAGGGACTCCAAGAGTCTAACGGCTAGTAGGCTAGCAGTTATATTGGAGACCTAGCTAGCTAGCAAAAATGGTAAACTATTGTGTTTGTGCGGGATGTACGAGTACATGAGAAACAGGGCAGAGGGTCCACCAGGACAAACGGCTGATTCGTGCCTGGGTGAGGTTTGTGGCTACGAAGTTGCCTGATTTTACTGCTGCCTCTGTGCCCCATTCTCTCCTCTGCCTGCTGCGCTGTGGCGCTGTGTGTGTGTGGCCGTGTGTGTGTGAGAGACGGCCGGCCAGTGAGGTTGTCAGGTGCTTGTTGAGTTTATCTTAAAGACCGTTAACCACAGGTTCCCGTTAATCTTATAATGGACATGTGTTGTGATCCGTCAATGGCGAAATAAAATTGTTAGAAGTGAATTTAGCAATGAATAAGATGGCGAAAATGGATAAAATTGTCCCGTTGTTGGCCTGTCTATGTACCTGCTATGGGTTGCTACTCCCTAGTTACTGTAAAAAACATGCTACCTTTGAAGAAACCCCAATACGAAATGTTTAAATATATACATATTGATCACTTTATTTACATATTAATTGATTGTGGTGGTTAACCTGCACTTTACACTTTAAGTACAAAAATTTTTGAATACTTAAGTACTAAAGTGTGGTGCTTTTAAGAACACTTCAACTTCACTTTTTTGATAGAGCACTTGTACTTTTACTCCACTATGGGTCTCTAGTACTTTATACACCTCTGTTTATATCCAGTAAAGATAAAGAGGAGTTGGAAAAGGATAAAGTTGAATGGTATAAACCTGAAGCGGCTGCTTTGCAGGTAATTATGGATGAAGTGTCAAGTTGGGTTGGACTCAACCTGTTGGAATTTTTTTTTTGATAACTCAAAGATTACACCTCACGACAGTATTTCAAATTCACTCACAAGGTTCAAAAAGGTTCTCACAAGTCTCTCAATCTTCTATTGCCTCTGCAAAACTCAAGTTGGAAAGTAAAAGGGCTGAATTGTTGGCACAAGCTTCCAGGCTGACACAGAAACAAGCTCTGGAAAAGGAGGAAGCTATCCTTATAGCCAAGAAGGAACAGCTTGAAATGGAAACGGAAATGGCAGCAAACGCTGTGAAACTGATCGTTATTAAGGGATATGAGGATTCACATGTTGATTTACACCATTCAGGAGATGGGATGGACGAATATCTGGAAAATTAATTAATTGGCATATATAGTGAAATGAGAGATATACCCAAGGCAAGACAACAGTAAGGACAGGCTTTACTTTCTGGAGCAACACACTGTTGGCCAACCAAGAGAACTTGTGCACAGTTGTCAATTTATGCCATCTGACAGGGGATATACAGAAGCAAAAAGATTGTTAAAGCATCATTTTGGAGACAAATACCGAATTGCCACGGCCAACATCAACAAAGCCCTCAACTGGCCATCCATTAAAGCTGAGGACGCAAAAGCTTTAAAGGCATTTACAGTGTTTTTAAATGCCTGCCTCAACGCAATGGATAGCGTTGAATATATGGAAGAGATGGATCACCTAGCCAACATGAGAGCCATTCTCTCTAAACTCCCATATAAAATGAAAGAGAAATGGAGGGGTTAAGGCTTGTGACCTTCAGGAAGGAGAGAACAGGAGAGGCGAGTTTAAAGATCTGTTTTTAGATAAACAGGCAAGAATCCGGTCTCACCCTGTGTTTGGAAACTTAAAGGTCCCATGGCATGAAAATTTCACTTTATGAGGTTTTTTAACATTAATATGAGTTCCCCCAGCCTGCCTATGTTCCCCACAACTTTTAAACAAAGAAGAGCTGCTGCTGGCTAACAGTGGTCTTTGGAATCGGCTTTGGCCTCGACTCTGGAAGACTTGGAGTTAAGCTTTTCTTTGAGAAAAGAAACAACGGCACTGAAGTAATTCCTCAAAAAGGAAGATGTATTCGGAGTTTTGCCGACCGGATATGGCAAAAGTTTATCAATCTGCTATCCATAGATCTATCTATGCCTGCTATCAACAATAGACAGTATATAATGGACTAATAGACCCCGTTGCTCTGGACGGAGACCAGTGAAGGCTATTAGAAGCACTTTTCCGGTGATCTCTTGCTTTATTGCGCAGCCTCCAACTGAGAGAGACAACGTAAATGTGACGTGAGCAAAGTTGTAAGTCTTCTGGTAGATGTTCCAAGAGAAATCTCAATCATTCCCAATCTTACAGAGACAGAGAGCGTAGGTATATGTAAGGAGATAACATGGGCACAGGCTAATTATTGCTAACTAAAATTGCTAGTTAACATCAGTAATTAAACCTAAACAGCTAATGTAAGTCCAAACTGCCTGCGAGCTTCTCCTGTACGGTAATTCCTCTACTATGCGACAGTAAGTCGCTTGGTTATGACACAATCGTTAGCCTATTTTACAAAAACGTCTGCTACGGAGCCATAACGTGAGGTACAAGGTAATGGAGCCTTTTATACATTGTCGTGTTTCATTAGAAATGAACAATGGACAAATCAGCTTCAGATGTAAAGATATTCGCTGTCAAAGTGACGTCAAAATGAATGGCAGTCAATGGAATGCTAACGGCGGGTGATCTCTTGTTAGCATCAAAATGGCACCATAGGAGCTACACATTCCAGACGCTCACTTACCCCTTTGGTATCAACTAGCTCCGCTATCTTCTTCGTTGCTCTGCTTGGTTGTAGCGTGCAGAGGGAATTTGAAAGACAACCGTTTATCCCGCCCCTCGGATTGAGCCCTGCCAATGGTGAGTTCCCAAACCCGACATCTTGATGTGGGCTTGTCAGGCTAACTCCTCATTTCCACAGCATGCATAATGGCTTCGGACCGGCTCCGCTGCGTGTCTGCTGCGTGATCCGCCGTCCGTCAATACCCACCAGGTCCGGATTTCTTGCGGAACGACTGCGGCCATGACTGACAGCTGTAGTCACGAGGACTCGCGAATTCACTTAGAATAGAACCACAAAACCAACAACCGTTAGTTTCCATCCAGAGGAGTAGAGGGGAAACAACTCTGTGCTGTGTTTTCAAGGTGTAGTTCAAGGAAATATGATCCGCCGTGAGCACTGTGTATTTTATTTTGAAAATTAACTGGATATTTATTTTGTTTCTGTGCTCGACTTCCTGTCCCGCACTATTTGCCGTGTGCTGAATTGCTGCGGAGCTCTCCGTCGTCTGTCAAAAATAGAAGCTCTGCGTATCTGCTCCGGAGGGCTGCGGACTGACGGAACTGGGACGGAGTAGGGACGCAGACGTTCCGCAGTCTGTGGAAATACACACATTGACTTTAATGGAAACCTAATGACACAGTCAACGTTCCGGAGATGTTCCGGATCCAGTGGAAATTGACGGTTAGATAGGATATCACCCGATGCAGGACAGGATATAGTATCACACGAACTTTACAAGATAAACTTAAACAGACATAATAAAACAAATGGACAACTCATTTTATTATTAATATTATTAGAATTATGGATAATTTACTGCTAAGCTCCGCCCTTGGAGAAATTCTTTAACTGATGGCGGCAATGTTTCTTTACCAATCTTGCTCATTTATAGTAGAAATGTGTATATCAGTCCCACAAGGCAGCAATACAAATTTTGGTGTTGATAGGATCAAAATTGACAAAGGTCTAAAATCGTTTTTTTTATCTGTAGCGCCACCATGTGGCCAACTGGGCTCACATTTCTTGGGAACCGAATGCACATCATTTCCAGTCATTGCCATCAAAACTATGAATAAACACGTGGAATTATGTACTTAACAAAAAAGTGTGAAATAACTGAAAACATGTCTTATATTCTAGTTTCTTCAAAGTAGCCACCCTTTGCTCTGATTACGGCTTTGCACACTCTTGGCATTCTCTTGATGAGCTTCAAGAGGTAGTCACCTGAAATGGTTTTCCAACAGTCTTGAAGGAGTTCCCAGAGAAGCTTAGCACTTGTTGGCCCTTTTGCCTTCACTCTGCGGTCCAGCTCAGCCCAAACCATCTCGACTGGGTTCAGGTACGGTGACTGTGGAGGCCAGGTCTGGCGCAACACTCCAGCACTCTCCTTCTTGGTCAAATAGCCTGGAGGTGTGTTTGGGGTCATTGTCCTGTTGAAAAATAAATGATGGTCCAACTAAACGCAAAAAAAGACGGCGGTTGGAACCAAAGATCTCCAATTTGGACTCATCAGACCAAAGCACAGATTTCCACTGGTCTAATGTCCATTCCTTGAGTTTCTTGGCCCAAACAAATCTCTTCTGCTTGTTGCCTCTCCTTAGCAGTGGTTTCCTAGCAGCTATTTAACCATGAAGGCCTGATTCGCACAGTCTTCTCTTAACAGTTGTTCTAGAGATGTGTCTGCTGCTAGAACTCTGTGTGGCATTCATCTGGTCTCTAATCTGAGCTGCTGTTAACTTGCGATTTCTGAGGCTGGTGACTCGGATGAACTTATCCTCAGCAGCAGAGGTGACTCTTGGTCTTCCTTTCCTGGGGCGGTCCTCATGTGAGCCAGTTTCCTTGTAGCGCTTGATGGTTTTTGCGACTGCATTTGGGGACACATTCAAAGTTTCGCAATTTTCCGGACTGACTGACCTTCATTTGTTAAAGTAATGATGGCCACTCGTTTCTCTTTACTTAGCTGATTGGTTCTTGCCATAATATGAATTCTAACAGTAGTCCAATAGGGCTGTCGGCTGTGTATCAGCCTGACTTCTGCACAACACAACTGATGGTCCCAACCCCATTAATAAGGGAAAAAATTCCACTAATTAACCCTGACAAGGCACACCTGTGAAGTGAAAACCATTTCAGGTGACTACCTCATGAAGCTCATTGAGAGAACACCAAGGGTTTGCAGCGCTATCAAAAAAGCAAAGGGTGGCTACTTTGAGGAATCTAAAATATAAGACATGTTTTCAGTTATTTCACACTTTTTTGTTAAGTACATAATTCCATATGTGTTCATTCATAGTTTTGATGCCTTCAGTGAGAATCTACAATGTAAATAGTCATGAAAATAAAAAAAAAGCATTAAATGAGAAGGTGTGTCCAAACTTTTGGCCTGTACTGTACGTTCAGTGGTATTATGCATATTAGCAAAAACTCCATCATGGCAGCAAAAACAATATGGTTCTACCCAGGCACGGAGCTGCGGGTGGGCCTGGACGGGCCTGGGCCCACCCACATTGACAGCTGCTGGCCAATCAGAAATTCAAAGTTTAGTGTGTTTGTGTGTTTTCATTCCACATTGACAGCTGTCCCGCCCGACCCTTTGCTAAGCCCCGCCCTCCCTAGTTACTGTTGCTACGCCTGACAAGCTTTCTTGCCTGGCACGTCTATTACAGTATGTATGCACCGGTTTTCATTGGTCAATGCAACATCAATGTAGCACTATTGCAATCGGGCGTGAACAACAGTAATGTTCACTAGCTAGAAGTGTCATGGCTTGATTTTGCTACAGGCATTCCCGAGTACCTTAATTGATGGGAAATATAGAAGCGTCAACGCCAAGTGGTATGAAAGGTTCAACTGGATTGAATATAGCCAGTCGAAAAACTAGAATTTTGGGTTTTTTTGTAAACTGGTTTTTTAAAAAAAAAAAAACTTTTACTAAGAAGAGTTTAAAAAATTGGAAACGTATCAGGCAGGTCTGTGAGAAGCATCAGGCCAGCAAGGTGCATGCTTCTGCACTTGTAAAATTACTCTCCTACAAACAAAGTCATGCGCACCAAGGCAGCGGTACTGTATTAAATCAGATGCATGAGATTCCATTTCGTTCATTGAACAGTCGGGCTGCAACTAACGATTATTTTAATAATCGATTAATCTGTCGATTATTTTTTCGATTAATCGATGAATCGGATAAAAAAAAAAGCATTAATTTACATCAACTCAATACATACTTACATACATACTTGTTGTTTTAGTTAATAGTTGTGTAAAGGTAAGTAACCCAAAGAGCAGATACAGACAAGACACACACACACACACACACACACACACACACACACACACACACACACACACACACACACACACACACACACACACACACACAGCTTATTCATTAAATTATTACCATCATTGTAGTAAGTGCAAGTTAAGTTCATTTATACAACACACACAAAACAATAACCGATATGGGACAAAGCACAGAATATATACATGACAACAGATTAAAAAAAATGAATGGGACAAAAAAGGCGAGTTAATAAAACAGTAGCTTTAGTCTTGCTTTACTACTGTTATTAACGAGCTAACGCTAGCTTGTCATGCTAGTCAGCTGGATAACGAGTAAACAGCACAGCAGCACCAGAAGAGCTACTGGACGGACGATACGTTCCTCACTTCAAAACGGAACAGAAGTAGGATTGTGTGGTGACTTTACCCTGCTGTTGAACTCCCTTCCTCCTCATCAAGGACTCCAACATGTTTACGTTTTAGGGGCTGAATCATCACCGTGGTGTGCCCGTGCCATGCCGTGTCGCTTTTGCTTATCTTGCAATTAACACGTTTTCAATTTATTTTGTGTGAAGTGCTCCCACACCTTGGATGACTTAAGTCATACTGATTTATCTGCCTCCGCCATGTGTTTCAGAACAATGTTACGGGTCTCTCCGGTCTCTCTCCGTATTACCTCAAACCCGCTCTGCTCTTTTTTCTTTTCTTTCGCTCCGCGCTGCTCCGCGCTGCACTCAACTAAATTTTTTTATATCCGTGACTGAGTGCCGTAACTTTTGCGCGACACAACGAATCGATAATGAAATTCGTTGGCAACTTTTTTAATAATCGAATTTTATCGATTTTATCGATTTTATCGATTTTATCGATTCGTTGTTGCAGCCCTAATCGACAGCACGTCAAAAGTTGTGCTGGATGCTGTCATGCAGTGTGCCAAAATGGAGATACCCCTAGAGGGCACCGGGAAACATGGGAAGCGTTAAACAAGGGGAATTTTTTGGAGATATTCAAGTTCATATCGAAGTATGATCCAGAAATAAAAAACAGACACGAAATGCCACACTCATGTCCCACCACATTCAGGACGAGCTGCTTGAGGCTGCCGCTTCACTTCTACTCAGGAAGATAAAAAGTGAGATACAAGAACAGCCAAGGCCCACACATTTTGCCATACTTGCAGATGAGTTTAAAGATGTTTCAAAACGCGAGCTAGTTACTGTCTGTGTTCGATTTATCCATAGTGGGACAATCAAAGAATGAGCGCTGGTCTTTGTAAAAACAGCTGACCTGTCTGCTCAAGGAATATCACAGAGGAATGAATTTAGTGCTTTGTGCTGCTGCGGAATCATCTGGACACGTCAGTACTTTTTTCACTGTCATCAATCAGATACACAACTTCTTCACTGGGACCCAGAGGCACACTCGTTTTGTGGAGCTTCAGAAGGAAATGCATCCAGAACGCCCATGCAAGGAACTGGAAAGGTCATGTGAAACCAGGTGGACCTCCAAATCTGGATCTGTTCATAAAGTCTTGCTGAGTATTCAGAGACAAGCGGACAGACCAAACTAGATGCAGATAACCTATTACAACAAATGCAAACAAAAAAGTTAATTGTTATGCTTGTTGTGTTTTGCAAGTTGTTTCAGTGCAGCAATTTTGCCACAAAGGGGCTGCAAAGTCCAGCAATCTGCGTGACAGACTGCATCTCCTTAATTGAAAGATTGAAAGCCACCCTTGCCATTTTTCAAGATGATTCAGATGGTGACTTTGACAAAGCGCTCAGATTGACGGAGGAGTTGATGGATAAATACGAGATAGCAGCATGCTGGGATGTGATAATGTCTCGTAAGCGCAAGCTGCCTGCAAAGTTCAGTCTATTGTCACCACAACATTGGGAAAAACATCCGCTATCAAGAATAATGGTGATCTGAAGGCACTCTGGAACTGCATTCTGGACAACCAGATGGCTGAATTGAACAGCCGATTTAAAGACGACACCTATGGAATAATGCAAGCTTCAGCTGCCCTCATCCCAGGATCCACCACTTTTGGCACACAAGAACTGCTAAAATCTCCATGCAGCTTGTATAGCTTGGAATTTGCCTTTTTACCCAATTCATCAAGGGCAAAGCTGACAAAGGGAAAATGCCTTCACTAATTGAATTGTTGGATGCCTGCGCTGCTGATATTTTCCCCGGGATGAACTTTCTGTTAAGGGCCCTCATCACACTACCCATGATGTCCTGCAGTGTTTTCTCCGCAATGGTGACTGAACGCTTGAACAATTTGACCCTGCTGTCTTTCGAAAGAGAACTGACAGAAACACTAGATTATGACGAGATAATCAGCATCTTTAATTCAAAAGCCAGGCGACTCCGCCTTGTGTAGCCGGGTATGGTAGGCCATGATTTTCTTTAGCCTACATGTAGGCCCGCCGTGGCCTGACAGCAGTTAACATTTCATTCCTTTAAATGTGCACTTAAATGGTGCTGTTTTGTTGTTTTTTTTGTCAGAGCTACGTGCTTTCTAATTGTGTCGTGGTTAACTGAGCCGGGAAGAAGCGCAATCTGTCCGCCTACGCATTCCTTGTGTTTTACGCACGACTCAAGCGCAGAAGATGAGGTGGAGAAATAGCCCTCGGAACACTTTGGACAAACATCTATTCATCTGTGACATACCTTATATGCTGAAATATATTTTCTAACCTAATGTGTGATGTGATGTCCCTTTAGTGGTGCTTCTGGATAGGCTATAATGTAATTAATTTTGGTGAAGTGGGTGGTGATGAGACATTTGGGACGGTGGGGGTTGGGGGTGGATGGTGATACATGAATTTCAAAACTCTGCACCAAAACTCCTAGGTTTTCCGTAGGAAATGTAGACCGGGAATTAATCTATAGGCCTGCTCTATAATGAATTCCATTTAAGCCCTGTGAACAGTTTTTAATGCTTAATCAGGCAACTGTTCTGCTCTAGTATAATTTCCTGGATTCATCAAATAAGATGTAGGCTAATTGCCCAGAATATTAATGATTAAGCCCTAATATTATGCCTTTTTACCTACTATTAGCCTACTATTGTTATCAAAAATAATCTAAATCATATCATTGAATCGAATGACAAACAACTTATTTATTAATTTCCCAGGTATAAAAAAAAAAAAAACGTGCAAGCAATTTTTCATTCAAATCTATTTTTCATTCAAATCTAAATCTATAATCAAATAGTTCCAACGGAAAACAAGCTGTCACTTATCATGGTGTGAAAGCAGGATTTACTTCTGACTGGAATTAAATTTACAACCTTTGAAAGTTAGTGAGAGCCTTTTTGTATTGCTTAGAAGAGGTTTACTATCGCCTGTCTTGCGAGTAAATAGCAGAAAAAAAAACGTTTGGAGAAACGCACATAGCGCTGCGTTTTGTGGAGGTGTGAGAGTCCCATACAATAAACACTAACATCACTGCATCTCGCTTCCACTAGAAAGTTTTAAAACACCAAACACAAGCTCTGAACTGCCCGGAAGATTGGGGGCGGTACCGTCCCCTTTGAGAAACACTGGCCTAGATTCAGGCCCACCTAGACTTAATCCAGGCCCACCCATCTGTCACGTTCTGCATCCGCCACTGGTTCTACCCCTTCAGGGTTTGAACCCTAATAAACCAGAGCAAAAACAATAGGGTTCTACCCCTTCTGAGTTTGAACTCTAAATAGAGGCAAAAGCAGGTTCTCTGCAGATACAGACACCACACACTAATGGGTCATAAGAGACGATTGAGGCTACATCCACACTACTACAATTTTCATGTTTGAATGGCGTTTTGAAACAAAACTACTTTTACTAGTATAAATCTGGAAGAGACTTCTGAGATAGGACCACACTAATATACTAGCACACACAGAGTCCTGAAATAGCTGTAGCGTGATTGGAAAACAATGAGGCAGTCCAATCAGAGGCAACAGCTTCCTGTCCCCAACACGTTCCTCTGTGCCAGTTTGTCTGTGTGTTTGTGTTTCGGTGCATTCTTGTACTTCTGACCTTGTACAGACCAAAGTGCTCAATCCAATGTGGCAGACACGACAGTGCTCCACCAACTGCAGACCAGATTCAAGATAGGCTCATACTGGCAATTCAGGCTAATGCCAGATGAGCCAGCCCACCAGGCCACCACCAGAAATGGGGGAATATGTTTGTGAGAAAACAAAAATGTACCTGCCGACTGTAGCCCACATGATAATGGAACATTTGATTAGAGGTTAGACTGAATAAGGGTTTTAGTGCTGCTGACTTTATTCTCCAAGTGATGAAATACAATATTCTCAGTTTGCATAATGCATTACATTTTTTTAAGCGCTTGAAGATCCATCGATCACTAAATCGTATGTCATGTAAATGGACTGCATTTATATAGCGCTTTTCTATCTTAACGACTACAAGAGCGCTTTTACATAGTAAACGGATATTCGTACACTGGTGGCCAAGGCTGCCATACAAGGCGGCACCTAGTCATCAAACACATTTACTCACAGATGGCGCAGCATAGGGAGCCATTCAGGGTTCAGTGTCTTGCCCAAAGGACACTTCAACATAGATTCAAACCACCGACCTTCCAATTGGTAGACGACGGTAATCTATTAATCATAATTCAAAAATGGAAACGGGATAAACAGACCGTTGCTTTAATACATGCAATAAACAGTCAAAATCAGCCAGCAGATCTTTTCATCATGTAATTACTAAACATTGTGCCAAAATATGATAATAAATAACATTGTCATCATGGGCTATGGGGCAAAGGGGAGAGAAAGCAGATGACCGTTCGCTTGAGTTCATGGAGCAGACAGCCCTGCCGAGTCGTGTAATTACAACTTTATGACATTTCATAAGATGCTGATGCAGCGGTGGCAATAATTTCTTATATAGCGTAAAAACTGGTCTCCTGCGGAGGGGAAATGGAGGGACCGAGCAACCGGCTGGCTGGATAGTTAGGTTGCTCGCTAATAGCCGGGACACACTTAGACGATTATCGGCCGTTAGACAGTCTGGCGAGGTCAGTGACGCAAATCTGTTTGGTGTGTCCCGTGCCGTCGTCAGTCTGGGGGGCTGTCGGCCTTCATTTTGGCCGTCCTGACATGTTCAGTCGCCTGCAGGGCAGTCGGGACTCACCCGGAAATGGGGAGTGGAATGAGGTGACTAGAGTCTCTCAAAATCTGACGAAAATCTTTTAAACTGACCTTTGTTGAGCTGAAATGAAGACAGATTCAGCAACTGCATGGCCTATTTGTCGCTTAAAATGTTCTCAGAAACATGTTTCAGTGAGCTATTTTAGTACAATATGAGATTGTATTCTGAACGGCCGCCATGACAGTCTGGCTTTGAATTTCCGAAGAAAACAAACCCATGTGACGCGTTCGTCCAATCAGCTGCCGGTTTTCATTTCTTGGGCAACAATACAGATTATCGCCGCCTGCTGTTATAGAGATGTATTACATCTCGTCTCCTCTCGTCTTTTTGGGGTGTTCTGTGGCACTTTTTGGACCAACACGGGGAGACTGATAATCTCGACTGGCTTTTCTGCCGAGGGTCGGCCGTCTGGTTGGTGTGTAGACACCTTAAGTCCAACGACAGTGCTTTCCTGCTACACTGGTAACAGAAAATGAGCCGAACAAAGTTGTTACTCATCTGGTGATAGCAATGTGAATTCTTATGCTGTGATAAGAGTGTATGAATGAAACATTAAGTTGTTAGATTTTACTAATTCAGTGGCCGGCCGGCTGGCCGGCTGTCTAATTATATAGCTTGCTTGGTAGGGGGCTCAGTTCTCAGTCTAGCACCAACTAGCAGAGGGAGAGAGGAAGAGAGCTCTATGGTCTTTAAATAAAGTTGTACAATATAAGACATTTTTATTAGCTTCATTGTAATGTGTAGGTATGTAGATATTTTAACTATTATAGGCTATAGCATTTTCAGGTTCATACTTGTATTTTTGTGATTCCACTAGAACATGTTTACATGCTTTAATGTTTTTTATACTGCCCATGGCTGCTGCACCTACTGTATATTCACCCGCTGTACGAAACGCTGCTGGATCACCTGTCTCTTTAAGTCCCCCTCCTGAGAAAGCCCAGTTTGCTCTGATTGGCCAGTGTGTTTCCTGGTATCTTGGCTGCGCTCCAGTTTTGTTTCACTAGTAGCAGCTGGAGCTACTGCAACGGAGTATATAGCGGCACTTTGTACCGTGAAAAATCACAAATAAAGGCTTCTAAACCAAAAACTATAGAACCAGACATGTCCCAGCAGTAACATGACCCGAAATTGGGGAGAATTTAACAATATTGGCAGCCAAGATGACATAATTTATTGCCATTAGGATTTAGCTACTATAGTTACCAGTGAATACTAATAGAGTAGAGCAGCACTACAGTCAAAAATCACAGATTAAGGCTTTTAAACCAAATGCTACATAACCAAAATGTTTCAGGAGTAACGTGACCCGTAATTGGGGAGAATTTAACAACAATGGCAGCCAAGATGACATATTTTACTGCCATTAGCATGTAGCTAAAAAAAAAAAAAAACTCCAGTCCTGCCCACCTGCAGCAGATGACCAATCAGAGAAGTTCGGGAAGTGTTAAAACTGTTGAAACTGCAGCGTTCAGAACAGAACAGTTGAAAATCTGAACGTTTTAGCTCACAAGGATTTGTCTAAAATACATTTACCTCATTATTTGTTTTGGCCACGTTTAACATTAAAATCCGACATAACATTGTAAATATGACAGAAAATACAGAAAAGCATAATAAGATGTTTATGTTGAAATAAATATAACATGTAGTTATGTATCTCGTTGCACATTAACCCTGTTGGACATAATGTGCAAAAATAAATGTTCCAATAGATCGAACCAATGTGTTTTTTTTAGGAACATTTGAACGTACTTTTTGGTAGGTTTGGCAGCCCTATCATGTATTGGATTGATCAAATGAGATGATGAGAAGAACATCCCGTTTGTGCCATCTTGCACCTGCTTTATCATCCATTTCAAAATAAATGGGACCATAATTTACAAAATGAACATTATACTGTACTGAAGAAGACTTAAAGCTAGCGATTGAGGCCATTAACTCATTACATAAATGTGTATTAAGGTAACAAATACAGTGAGAAATAGGGTATATTTTCCCATAAACTTCTATAGAAACAGACTTCTTTTTGCAACCAGTGGAGTCGCCCCATGCTGGAAAATAGCTAGAATGCAGATTTAAGGCATTCCGCATTGGCTTAAATTTTCAGGCACGGAAGCTTCTTCTATTATTTTTTATAAAGGCAGGATGCATTGATAATGAATGAGGTATCAAATATCAAGTCAGTAGTAGTCAAAATAGGCTTAATACACTTGAGAATGTCCCTTGTATTCGAGTACAATGCCAAGGTGCAGCATGTATTGATGGAGTTCTAGAGATTCTACTTCAAATTCTACTGAATGATACATAAATGATATTCCTCCTGCATTAATCTTATCCAGCATCACCAGTTTGGCTTTGTTGTTGTTTCTATTAGGCCTTTGTCACTGTTGCTCGCGTGCTCGCCATGTAACACATCAAAGCATGACTTCATCACCTCACAATACTAGCCCAGTCGGAGGCAGCCCTTTACAGATAAATAGCCTACAGATTGATGAGTGAAAAAAAAAAATGATGAAATACATTTGCGTGTAGAAATCGCAGTTAATGGCTTGATGGCAACATTAGGCTGCCAGATCCACATCATAGTAACCCCTAACGTTAATAACCAATATCTGTCTACCAGGCTATACATCTCAGACACCTCACTTACCTTTGCTACGGCGATTTAACGTTGTTTACAACCACACCTGCATGCAAAAAAAAATACCGAAGAAGTTGCTTACCTCCATGCGGCCCGGGCACCGCCGATCCTTCCTCGGCTTCCAAACCGGCTCCGGTGCTCCAGAGCCCGGGCGCAGCACCGCTGACCCTCGGTAATACAGCCTCCGGTAAAAGTGAAATGAAAAGGTTTGTTTATTATTCCCGTTTTTAAATCATAGTTGCTACCTATTTCTCTCCACAGCGTCGTTTACTTCTCCGCCAGGATGCGTAAGACGCGTTCATATCTTATTTATTTGGCTGGACCTCTTCACATCCGCCTCCCCATTTCCGCTGCTTCACACACTTTATTTGCTTATGCTCCCATGGTTAAAGGAAATAAAACACATCCATGACTAAAACCAACCGCATTCCGATTCTAACAACATATTTCCGTTTTATGCTGGTTAGGATAGGAACTTTTTTTAAAAAAGCCAGGCCTTGTTTGTGTTAGTGGACAGTACTGTCGAAGCTCATAATCAAAATAACTGAACCACCCCTTTGTAAATCACGGGTCGCTAGACACAGTGCCTTCACTGACCAAGGTGCAAACTAAACAACTTTTTTTCCCTTATTTGCATATTACCATTTTACAGATGAACAGTGTAAAATGGTCAAAATCTTTTTGTTTTTTTAAGTTTTAAGGAGCCCATATGATCTACTACTTTCTGCAGAGGCACTTGTAACTTGGTGACAAATCTCTTCTCGGTTATCTGGAGAGACTCTGGACAGGACACAGATTGACAGTTACTATATTATTATGTACTGTGATATCATGAGAGAAATATAAACTCACCATTGACTAACCAGAAGAGAGCATACTTACCATGTGATTAATACAAAGATAATATTGGGTACACCAGGGGGTGTAAATACAACAGCAAAATCATAAATTCATATGGATATTTTAAAGCGATATTAGAAATTACATTTTCTCAAAAACAAGATGATCCATCTCAAGTGGTCAACAAATTTGAATATAGAATGTGATACTTTTTACAGTATTTTCCCAGTTTATTGTAAATTACTAAACTGTACCACATGTGCTCTTAATCCAGACAGAGATATATGATTGTTACAGTATTATACTGGGCTTAAAAAAATGATAAACTGTGAAATAGTGTTCTGATTGTTTTATGATTCAGTAGGCAAATGTAGTTTACTAAGTTCCTATACTGTATTTTTTAATAATATTACTAACATTATTCAGTGACTGGGAAATAGGGCTTACAAGCAAAGCCCCACCCCCGTTCCACCAGCCGGCCTGTCCCACCCCTGGCCTACAGCGAGTGCAGTGACCCATAAGAGAAAGAAGAAACATAATGGAAGCAGACGGTTAGGATAGGAGATGAAGGGATTTGACAAATAAACAGAATGCCTTAATCCCTGAAAAAAAAGAAAAAGTCTGTCCCTCCATCTTTTGTCACATTACTGTTAAAAGAAAAAGAATAATCACAACAGAACATGACCAAAGCAACATCATGGTAATTTTTATGATTTAAAAATATATAAACAATATATATACATCTGAGACTTTGACTGAACATTTTTGAACGAAAATATTATTTCAGTATTTATTAAAGGTCCCATGACATGGTACTCTTTGGATGCTTTTATATAGACCTTAGTGGTCCCCTAATACTGTATCTGAAGTCTCTTTCCCGAAATTCAGCCTTGGTGCAGAATTACAGCCACTAGAGCCAGTCCCACAATGAGCTTTCCTCAGAACATGCCATTTCTGTGTCTGGAGCTATTGAGGAGGAGAGAGGGCGGGGCAAGGTGGAGAGTGGGGGTGTGGCCTTGACCAACTGACACTTTTCTCGTTTGAAAGCCATGATGTCTCTCTCTCATGGGTGGCCCCAATTCTCTGGGCGGGCAAAGCAGAGAAAGGGGAGGTAACCTTGCTTGTTATGACCTCATAACAAGCAAGATTCCAGAACAGCTCATCTGAGCTTTCATTTTCTCAAAGGCAGAGCAGGATACCCAGGGCTCGGTTTACACCTATCACCATTTCAAGCCAATTGGGGACCATAGGCAGGCTGGGGGAACTCATATTAATGTTAAAAAACCTCAAAGTGAAATTTTCATGCCATGGGACCTTTAATATATACATCTATTCTAACATCATATCTAACATAACATTTATGTGTTTTTTAATTCATCATTTTTAGTCCTCATATTTTTTACAAGGTACAGTACTTTGCAGGGGTTCTCAAAAATCAAAATCAAAAACCATTGTATAGCTATTTAGTCATTTGTGTGCATTTCAAACAATGCAGTGTGAACTGATAAGCTGACGGGCCATCTCCATGTTTCCGCTGGCCTGGTAGATGAGAGAGATGTTGAAGGCAATCTCCCTCCTCAGATCCACCTGATCATCAGGGATACCCTGAAGGGAGGACCAGTGGTGAAAGGATGAAGAGAGAGATAGACAAAAATAGGAAACAATCTTGTAAGGCTGCAATATTGAGGTCTACTAGAAAATTGTCTGTGCACCAAAACTGGTGAGAAAAACAATTGTGAATGTAGATCCATTCATCAATGTCCTGAATACAAGTGAGGGATATTTTCTAAATTGAGCCACTATGATACAGCAGTCTGAGCACCCAAACATGGTTGAAATGGTTGGGTGATATTGTATGTATACACACCTCCAGTTTCTGAGCAGGCAATGTAAGTGCCTTCTGGTAGTAATGTATGGCCAAATGTGTGAGACCCATCTGGTGCAGCGCTCTGCCCAGGTTGTACATGCTCTCTTGACACTCTCCACGGAGCTCCACATACCGCCACAGAAAGGAGAAACCCTGAAAACACACACTTATATTTAAGAAGAAAAGAGTAGGGTATGCAAATATAAAGCTAGAAGAGGGAGTATGACAAACAAACACTGTACCTGCAGCACCAGTGTATGTCGTTTGGCAACATACTTCTGAGATGCCATGTGGAAGAAGGTGAGACCCACACAGAGGCTGTGGAGTGGGTTGTTGGGGTGAGTCTGGAAGGCCTGAACATACTGGCCTAAAGACACACAAAATGTGTTAATTTGAATACTAATGGGAAATTATAGAGAAATAATTCTTAATGTTGAAATTACTGGTTAAAATGAGGCAGGAACTAATGGGAGCCTGCTGCACGAATTGTGGACAATCTGCAAAAAAACATTTTTCATTTTATTAACAATGTTTTGGAGATCTCAAGATTGTAGAACTTAATTTTTTCTGAATTGTCTTTTAGTTATGGCAAGGAAATGTATAACTGCATATTATCTTATGGGGCTATGAGAATGGACATGTAGATAAAAAGGACTGTATAAAATTGTACTTAAAAACTAAAAAAATATTGAACAAATATTTCTCATAATTTTTAAGAGAAATAATGAAAGAATTTTAGTTTATTTTTAGTCATGGTAGCAATTCTAAGCGTTTTTTGAGAAACTTCATTCAGAAATCAATCACTCTCTTGCTCTGTGTGTCAAATGTTTAGCTATTCCTCTGCCTCCTTTAGTAATAATGATACATGTAATAAATGTAGTTTATTTGCTGCTCTGGAGACGAGGCTTAGTGAGTTAGTGGCACGGCTCCGCACCATGGAATCAAAATCGCATGCTTCCGTAGCTGGTGCGGGCCAACATACTGTAGCTTCTGTTAGCAGTCCCCCGGCAGACCCTGAGCAGCCGGGCAAGTGGGTGACTGTCCGAGGGAAGCGTAGCGTTAGTTCTAAACCAGGGGGTGCACATGGCTGCGGTCGCTTCGCCTTTCTAACAGTTTCTCCCCACACATTGATACAGCCGCTGAGAAGCCAACTATGGTTATTGGGAGCTCTATACTGCGATAGGTGAGGCTGGCAGCTCCAGCGGCTGCGGTCGTGTGCATCCCTGGGACCAGAGTGGGCGATGAAGAATCCCATCTAAAGCTGCCGGCTAAAAATAACAGTAAATACAGTAAGATCATACTTCATGTAGGTGGTAATGATAACCGATTACGTAAATCGGAGATCACTAAAATTAATGTTAAGTCACTTTGTGCATATGCAAAGACAATGTCGGACTCAGTGGTTTTCTCTGGACCCCTGCCAAACCTGATCAGTGATGAAATGTACAGCCACGTCATCCTTCAACCGGTGGTTGTCGGAATGGTGCCCAGCTAATGTGGTTTATGTGAGTAACTGGAGGGCTTTCTGGGGAAAGCCTGGTCTGATTAAGAGAGATGAAAAAATCTGACCGAGTCTATTATCGGTCATAAACCTGACAACCCAAGTTTGATAGTAGTAATCAGAGGTGCAGTGCAATGCGCTCCTCTGTGCTTCCGTTGGAGCAGTTGCCCACTCATAGTCTAATAACCACGGTGTCTGTCCCCCGACTCAGATCGGTTAAATCAAAAGGTAAACAAAAGAGGGGCTATACTTAACAACCTAATTGGAATTAAAACAACCACTGCAATGATAGAACAGAATAGGAAAATTAGATTTGGACTATTAAATATTAGATCTCTGTCTTCTAAAGCAATATTGGTAATTGATTTTATATCAGATAATCAAATTGATCTATTCTGTCTAACCGAAACCTGGCTGGGCCATGAAGAATATGTTAGTCTAAATGAAGCCACTCCTCCCAGTCGTAATAATACTCAAATTCCTAGAGGCTCAGCCCTAGGAGGGGGAGTTGCAGCCATCTTTGACTCAAGCCTGTTAATTAATCCTGAACCTAAACTAAATTATAAATCGTTTGAAAGCCTTGTTCTTAATCTTCAACATCCAACACAGAAAACATACAGCCAATTATATTTGTTGTTATTTACCGAGGTCCAGGTGCTTACTCTGAATTTTTATCTGAATTCTCAGAGTTTTTATCATGTGTAGTCCTTAAATCAGACAAAGTACTTATTGTAGGTGCTACGGCTTGCCTACGGACTTTAGACTCATGACTGTTGCTCCCCTCAAGAAGATGATGAAGCAAAGGAAACTAACACCTTGGTATAACTCCCAAACTCGTAAAATTAAAACAAATCTCGCGAAAACTTGAAAGTAAATGGCGTTCCACCAAACTGGAAGAATCTCGTTTAGATTGGCAAAAGACAGTCTGAAAACCTATAGGAAGGCCCTCAGAAATGCCGGATCTTACTCATCACTAATATAGGAAAATAAGAACAACCCAAGTAGCCAGGCTGACAGAGACTACGTTTACATGCAGCCAATAACCCGTTAAAAACCGGAATATTAGCAATAACCCGGTCGCGCACGGCCATGTAAACACCGGCAAAAACCCGAATATGCTCATATTCCGGTTTTTAAAAACCCGAATATACTACCTGGGTTACCCCTTTTCTAACCCGAAATTTTGGTCATGTAAACGCGTATCGGCATATACCCATCAAAAGGAACATTGATTTGTGTTCTGCGCATGTTCTATTCGCAAGGAATCTTGGTCTTTTGAGTAGAGGAACCTCTTGTATGCGCCAGAAAACATAGTTATAATAATAATTATATACTATAATAATATAGTTATATGTCAATGCAGAAAACCTGCGCGCAGTATACCGGAAGTAAACAAGAAGTAGAGGTAAACATGGCGAGACGCAGCACAGCACCACACTTTTGGAGCGAGGAGGAAACCAATTTCTTTATTAGTGTGGTGAAAATGAATGAATATAATGTCTTTTGTTGACGGCAGAAAGTACCGAGATAGTGAGATTTATAAGAAGGTGACCCAAAAGTTATTGCGTCTTAAGGTTGTCCGTAGGCTACGTCCAGACGCTAACCGTGCGTCGCCATTTACGTCGGGATATTGCCAATTGATTACAAATTCCATGTAGGAGTAACTCTCTCTGCTCACGCATGTAAACGGGTTATTCCGAATGTTTCAGAAACCCGAATAGTGACCTTAACCCGACCATAACCCGAAAATTGACAGCTTGTAAACGTAGTCGGAGAGTCACAGCTCCAATGAGCCATGTATTCCTATAGCTCTGAGTAGCAACGACTTCATGAGCTTCTTTAATGATAAAATTAAAACAATTAGAGATAAAATTCATCACCTTTTGCCCTCAACTTCTAACGGTTCACCTTTAAACGCAGGACTACTAGAAAGAACGACAAGACCTGACATATACTTAGACTGCTTTTATTTTATAGACCTTCAACAATTAATGTTAAAAGTATCTTCAGCTAAGCCATCTACCTGTCTCTTAGACCCCATCCCAATGAGGCTACTTAAAGAAGTGTTACCCATGGTTAACACTTCATTACTAGATATGATCAATATGTCTTTATTAACAGGTTATGTACCGCAGTCATTTAAAGTAGCTGTGAAAAAACCCACCCTCAATCCTGAAGTCTTAGCCAACTATAGACCTATATCTAACCTTCCCTTTCTCTCCAAGATCCTTGAGAAGGTAGTTGCTAATCAGTTATGTGATTTTCTACATAGCGATAATTTATTTGAGGACTTTCAGTCAGGATTTAGAAAGCATCATAGCAAAGAGACGGCACTGGTGAAAATTACTAACAACCTTGTAACTGCTGCTGACAAAGGACTTGTCTCCATACTTGTCTTATTAGATCTTAGTGCTGCTGTTAACGATAAATCCTCCAAGTACGCTAAAGTTAGCCATGACGTTCCACAAGGCTCAGTGCTTGGACCAATTCTATTCTCCTTATATATGCTTCCTCTAGGCAATATTATTAGGAAACAGTCCGTTAACTTTCACTGTTATGCGGATGACACACAATTATACTTGTCAATCAAGCCAGACGAAACCAGTCAGTTAGCTAAACTTCAAGCATGCATTAAAGATATAAAATCCTGGATGACCTACAATTTTTTGATGTTAAACTCAAACAAAACGGAAGTCATGGTGCTGGGGAGAGGTCTAGCCCGACCAGGCTCCTCTCCTTAACCTGACTCTCTTAGTTATGCTGTTATAGTTCTAGACTGCCAGGGGACTTCCTTCCTTCCTTTGACACACTGCGCTGATCTCTCTTCTCTCTTTCCATTTGTGTGCATCATTGTCCCAGAAATGCTTGTTATTAACCCAGCTCTGGGGAGTTTACTCCCCGGAGTCCTTATGTTTTTTTCACCCAGCATATTTCCTTGGATTAGGATGGCACCAAGATCATGGTTGCAGACTATGAACTAGAATTGTTGGGGCTTTGTAAATTATAGATTGTGGTCTAGACCTACTCTATCTGTAAAGTGTCTTGAGATAACTCTTGTTATGATTTAATAAATTGAATTGAACTAAAGGTAAAAACCTTTTTTCCATTGTAATATGGCTGCAATTCAGAAAAACATGCAATATGAAGCTGTGTTGTCAGAGCAACGAGCAAACCTAAACATGAGAAAAATGCTGAAACGGGTCTTTTCAAACCATTTTGTACTTAATTGTATAAAACCTGCAGAACAGGTATGTTTGTTACCCAGAGCATGTTTGAAGCTCCCTGACACCATGGCGTTGTGTCCGCACAGGACACACAAGGCATGGTTATCAGGATGTTTTAACAGCAGACGTAGACAGAACCGATGGTGACGCTGGTGTTGGGAGGTTATTGTCAGCTGAGGGAAATAAAAAAACATCTCATTTGTATACGTCCACAAGAACAGACACAGGAACAGCGTTTAAACACTATTTGGTATTTTTGTAACAGATTGTTGGTCTTTACAGCTTTAATGTGGTATAATGCATGCTAGGAGGGTGTTTTCTTTATCACTTTATGAAAAGATAGATTTTTGCACACAGGGACATAGGCAAACCTGGTTAAATATATTCCAAAGCTGAGGCAGACCCACATTTTCCATCAGCATCAATCTGTTGAAAGAGAAAAACAGACAGAAGACAATTTATATTTTACTTTTCAACAACTGACATAAAAAGAAGCATACAAGTGAACAATTGATTCACTGCCTAACTGAGTTGTACATGAGTTAGTCTATATCCACGACGTTCCACTTCCAGGATTGCTCCGTTGCCGATGGAAATTCTGCCGGATTTCACTCTTTTCAGACGGATGTCCGTTACCTTCCGTTTTGTTTGTGTTGGAATTTTAAACTCTAGTCGATTTATGAGGACTATGGTTAACTGCTCCTCAGATCTCTGCAGGACAAATCGAGACAGCTAGCTAGACTATCTGTCCAATCTGAGTTTTCTGTTGCACGACTAAAACAACTTTTGAACGTACACGTTCCACCAAAAGAAGTTCCTTCCAGAGGCTATTTTGCAGCTGCACCCTGGCTTTTCCCGGTGCTTAGCGCTGCCCATGACAATTGTGGTTGGTTTAAAGAAATGCCAATAAACCACAACATGATTTTCTCCCATCCCAGAATGCGGTGTGGATTAGCCAGACCCTCCTCCGCAGTGATGTGGAGGAAGGTCTGGCAAAGCGAGACTATACACAAGTCTACCTAATGTAATTGTAGGCCTTGTAGTAGTTGTGGTCGAGGATGGTGGCGGACAGGCCAAAGAACTCCATCTCCTTCCTCTTGGGCTTGTTGTCGTAGAAGGAGAAGAACTCCATGGCGGACTCTACTAGGAGCTCGGCCTCCTCAAAACGCCGCACCTCACATAGTGTCAGCACACAGCTCACCAACAGCTGCCACCAGTCTTCTTTTGACAGAACGTTGGTTTTACCTGGGCACAGGGATGAGATTATGCCATTAGTATAGCATCCGTATGAATTGTAATTAGGGCTGCACAATATGAGGAAAATATGTGATAACATGGTTTAATTTCGTTCTGCATTTCTGTTGCTTTCAGTATTCTGCTAAAATACAAGAAATTGCTTGTTGAATTTAAAACAAATGAAAGGAAATCATTTCCAACATTATTTTATTTAACAAATTGAAAATTGAATTGAATATAAAAGGCAGCACTAAAAAAAGAAATATAGCCACAAGCTGAAATTCAAGGGTTCGAACCCTTTCTTGGTCAACAGAAAGATGTAAATTGGCTGCATTTATATAGCGCTTTTCTAGTCTTAAGGACTAATCAATGCACTTTTACTCATTACAGGCCCCTTTCACTCACATTAATACACTTTGAGATCAGACTGCAGGGCCTGGGATTGAGCTGCCAACCTTCTGATTGTTAGGCAAAAGCTTTACCACCTAAGCAATAGCTGCTTTAGGAAGCAGCCCAATCGCCAAAACTCAAAGCCGCAGGCAACATTGAACGGATTTCGGTCTTTATAAATGCTAAATAGGCCACGCCCACATACACCAATCAATATGACACTTCAGATCCTGGTTAATTTTTCGCCCCAAGACCATGTGTATTAATTATGTTGAAATTCTGTCCACCAGGTTTTGTGGTACGTATATATCAAATGTAATGATGATTGGTCAAAACCATTATGGCCAATTTACCAGTTACATCTTTACATTAGGGGCTGTGGAGCAGTTGACATGATCAATAATTCAAAGTAACTAATAATATAGAATTTAATATGTATATTCTTATAACTAACACTGTTGCTAGTTTTATTACTTATAACAAGGTAGCGCTGTCCAATACATTCCAAATATCTTCCTATGGGCGATCTACCTAAGGTCAGTAGTCTGCTACTTCTAGCATTGTTCATTTGGTGAGCATGGGGCCGGCCCCCCAGCATTCATTAATCAAGTGAGCCGATGAAAACATTGTGCATGTTCAACGCGCTTTCAATAATAAGCTGTGGGGCACGAATTTGTTGGGCCCTTAGCCAATAACACATAATAGAATGACCTACGTCAAGACGTTTTTGAAACGTAATTTATGTAGTATGGGCATTGCCAGCCAGCTAATAGCTAGCACAACTGTCAGTTATGTTGGTTTGTTAGCTACTACGCATAGCAAGCCAAATACAGCGAAGCAATATGAATCAAGTTGAAAATGTATTAAAAGTTAAATTTAGTACCTTGCAACAGAAGTTAAATGCACTCGCAATGCTATCAACTAGGGTTGGGTACCGAACCTGGTACTTTTACCGGTACCGACCGAATCACGTCGGTACTACCGAGTATTGGTTCACGTAAAGTCAAACGGTGCCAAATTTCGGTACCTGAGAGTAAGCGCAAGCTTATCTGTTCTCTCTGCATGTTGACAGAGAGCAGAGGTCCGACACACACACGAGCGCAGAGGTGCAGACGGAGCAAACTACGTGGCCTCTGCAGGTTTGTTGAAGTCACAGAGGGCTAGATTTATCAAGCCGTTTGCGCCTGTTTCCAGGCGCTAATTGGTCGAAAAAGACGGACGTAACCGATGCGGGCTATTTACAAACAGGGCGCACTTGGGTAAAATCGCAGATTGTCTGCCACATGAGCGAGAAGAGACAAGTTGCGCTTTCAATATGCGTTCGTGGGAGGGTCGTGGGGAAAGTGGGAGTTCCACCCAAAAAGGTGGGAGGATAAGCGCAAAGTGCACCTAATTATATATTCCGTGGTATTTACAAAGACTGTCAGTAAGACGCGCCTATTCTGCGGGGGAAATTCTCCGCCTCTTAAAAGCAGGTCCAAACCAGCCGCAATCAAGTTTCCTTGTAGACCTTTATGCCGCTGGTGAATTGGCAACAGTAATTTGAGCAAGACGAAGACATAGGCGAGGCTGAAAATATTTTTAACAGAAGAATCACACTTTGTCAGTGAACACAACATCATTTAGCGTCACAGATCAAGCAGCCATGCAATATTAGAGTTACTGGAAGAAATCAAAGATGAAATTGAATCTCCGACTCAGCGTTCACATCCCATTCCAGCAGTTGTTAAACTCCTCGCTACATTACAAATATTGGCATCAGGATCATTTCAAACAGTCATAGCATCAGCAGTGGGAATATCGCAGTCTGCACTCAGCCATATCATAGCACAAGTACCGCTTTGCTACAGCGCAATTTACGGTATAGTGGGCGGAGAAAGACGCTGATTGCCTGATGGGTGTCAGGGTTGATAAATACTACGCAAAATGTGGAAGCATAGCGTGCGCTATTACCGAACTCGCATAAACAGACGCAGTGCAAACTGCGCTAGTGTTAGTAAATTAGGCCCAGAGAGTCATGGCAATGCCGATAAAGTGGTTTCAAGTGTGGTTTTTAAAACCTTCACGCAGACAGCGTTTGCTGCAAAATGATATTAATGGCGGGCCGAAAGCGCTTGCGGTGCTGTTGACGTTACACTTCCTCTGACACGAGTGGGCACAACGGTGGTTTCTGTGTCCTGGGGACTGATTGACAGGCTGAGGATGTAAGGCAAGGCAACTTTACTTCTACAGCACCTTTCAGCAACAAGGCAATTCAAACAGAGCAATTAAAAACAGTCATGATGAAAATAAAACAGGCTAAAACAGAATAATATACAAATACAAGAATAAAAGTAGAATAATTATTCAATTTAATAGGTTGTAGGGACAGGTTAGGGAGGAGAGAGGGAGAGGTTTTATTTTGTTTTTGTTTAATTTCTGTCAGTGTAAAATATTCTAAATAAATAACAATGTTCTAAGTAAATAGGTTTGGAATTATTTTTACAAATAATTTTTTTGTAATTGCAGAGGGAAAGTACCGAAAAAAGTACCGTTGGGTACCGGAACCGAATTCCAGGTACCGGAATCGGTAGTGGTATTGGTTCAGATGCAAAAGGTACCCAACCCTAAATGTCACTGGGGAGTCTATTTTTGCATTATTACAGGGCGTTTTAATTTGGCTATAGGTTAAACCACGGAAAGCAATGGATTTCCTGCTCTGAAATGTTGCTTTGGATGCGTTACTAGTAACAGTTGCAGACCGTAATGATCCTGTAGCCCACTGCTTGATAATTTTGAATTTGTAATGCGATGCTATACCAGTTATGTAAGATCCAATACCTTCTTGATGATGTGATGTCACTCATATCCCTGTCTCCGTGATTTCATGTACGAGGTGCATTTTGTTTGGATTCATTGAGCATGTAGGTTTGTGTGTAGTTTTATTGATGAGTCAGATGCTGCCCATACAGTTTATTGTGCCCCACCAGTCTTTCCATGCCAGAGATGTCACTGCAATTTACTGCTAAGCTCCGCACTTGGTGAAATAAATTAATTGATGGCGACCATCTTTTTTTTCTTCTTTTTTTTAACCAATCTTGCTTATTTATAGTAGAAATGTGTATCTCAGTCCCACAAGGCTGCAAAGCAATTTTGGTGATGATAGGATCAAAATTGTCCTATACATTTTAGGCTTTTCTGTAGAGCACATTGAGCTGCATGTGTGTGAGAATTTTTAAGTCAATCGGACTTACGGCATGAGGGGCATTTCCTTTCCAAAATCGCTTTTTTGATTGTTAATTCTAGCGCCACCATGTGGACGGTTGGGCTCATAGTTCTTGGCAACTGAATGCAAATCATTGGGCCAAGTTTGGTGTTTTTAGCTCATTGCAGCTCACGGCACTTTGAGCTGTGGCGGAAGACGACAAATAATAAATATAGCCGCAAGCGGCAATTCGCGGATTAAAACCCTTTCTGGGCCAACAGAAGGATGCAAATGTACTGCATTTACAGTATATGCCGCTTTTCTAGACTTAGGGGCCCAAGAAGACTTCGACATTGGACTGCCGGGCCCGGATTAGATCCAGCAACCTTCCGATTGGTCGACAACTGCACTTACCTCCTGAGCTACAGCCGCCCCAAGGAAGCAGCCCAACCACCAAAAGTCAAATCAGCAAGCTGCATTGAACATATTCCCAATCACAGTGTAATATTTCAATATGCACTCATTAAAGTGAATTTGACTGGCAAAACAGTTAAAGTCCTTCTGACATTACACAATAATAAAAGTCATAATTTTTCAAAACTAAAAAGTTTTGGATCAATTTTTACTTCTTCCAACCATATGTTAAATTAAGAGTCAATGTAGATTTACATATTGCAATAATATCATCCTACAATGATTCATTGTGAAAACAAAACTTTCTAGATGTTGTGTTGTTACTTTGGCCAGGTCATCATCAAAAAAGCAAATTAGTACATTCATGATTTTGTCCATGTTGATATTAGCTGCTTTATTTACATTTATTAAAAATGTCACATTGTTTAGCTTTTCATATAGCTAGATGTCTAAACTCTGGGACAAGGCTGTTATGTTTAAATAACTGCCATGCTGATTCCAAACAGACAGCTTTGTCAAGGCAGTTTGGGCTTCGGATAGCTTTTACACAGTGGCCATCGTTAATGACAAATCACGTTCCGCTATGAACGTGCACACACATATTGTTTGTATCACGGTCGGTCAGTGAAGGCGCAGTCGCAGTGGTAGCGGTAACTTACTCGTATGACAGAGTGCACGGACCGAAGCTTTGTGACTAGCAAGCACTTTCTTACCGCTGCTGCCGTACAGTATCTTCCTTGAACATGCGCTGCAGAAACAAGCACCCGGCTCCCTCAATTTGAGGCACCAAGTACTAAACGGCTTCCCGTCTCCACCCTTTTCCTCTTGTCCTCTATTCATGCCCAGCGCCATTTGTTTTTAACTACTTTCTCAACTAAAGCTGTATCTACATGCTCCAAGTTTGATAAACTTTGCCTCCATTTTTTTTTTAGCCACGTTACCACGGAGACCACACCGGCACCGCACTCTCACATTTCGGCAAAGACCCGCCCTACTTTGCACCTGATTGGCTAGAACTAGTTTCATTGGTAGGTGGAAGTTCGATGATTGGTTAAATCAAGCGCATCAAAACAAATCCCATGTGGACTTTTTAATGTATTTATTTTTCTAAAATAGTCAAACGCCAGATATCGGGCACCAGGCCCGAGTACTTAAGCCCTGCGTTAGTTAGACCTGCGTTCTTCTCATACGATTGGTAGGTGAAATAAATAGACTCGAAAATAATAAACCGCATGTAAGTTCCCAATTTTTTTTTTTCCTCACGGCCGCACGCTGGAGATCTGGCACGGTGCCGGAATACTTTAAGCCTTGCAGTTACATTTCAAAGTGCAGTTTTGTCTTGTATTTGTCACTGTCTTTCACGATATGTCGCAGCCTTTCGGATATGGTTATTGCGCCAGTTGATATGGCGATGACAATAAAAAAATAAAATAAAAAGATATATTGTGGAGCCCTAAATCGAAAACTTTATGTATTTAGATTTTTAAAATTGATGTATGTGTGTGTGATATAAAAATATATATATATATATATATATATATATATATATATATATATATATATATATATATATATACACACACACAAATATATATATATATATTTTAGGGTGGTACAGTTCACAAAACCCACGGTTCGGTTCGTATCAGGGTTTTAGGGTCATGTTTTTTGGTCTGTACGGTTCTTATTTTTTCTTTTAATCTTTAACACTCCAGAATATACTTCAGCATATGATAAATAGCTAAAATTAGCATATTGAATGCATATTGCACAATGCATGCACACAGTGGCAGTTTTATATATTGTTTTATTACATCATAGGTAACATGAAATCCAAAATGATCCCACACACCAGACTATAAACGACGCTGGCGCATCCTCCAACTCCAGGCAGCCTCTCTCCCACTTGACATTTCTGCATGTGACGTGACCTGCAGCAGCAGCAGCTGCACCACACTCCACTTGAGGAGCACTCGGCTCGGTGCCTCTCAAAATCTGACAAATCTTTTAAACTGACCTTTGTCGATCTGAAATGATTTCTCGCTTAAAATGTTTTCAGAAACACGTTTCGGTAAACTATTTTCGTAAAATACGAGATCGTATTCTGAACGAGCCGCCATTAAAGTCGGTTTTGAAATTAGGGAGCAGCAAGACCCATGTGACGCGTTCGTCCAATCAGCTGTAAGCAATATATATATATAAACTATACATATATATATATACACACACACACACACACACACACACACACACACACACACACACACACACACACACACACACACACACACACACACACACACACACACACACACACACACAGTACAGGCCAAAAGTTTGGACACCTTCTCATTCAATGAGTTTCCTTTATTTTCATGACTATCTACATTGTAGATTCTCACTGAAGGCATCAAAACTATGAATGAACACATATGGAATTATGTACTTAACAAAAAAGTGTGAAATAACTGAAAACATGTCTTATATTCTAGTTTCTTCAAAGTAGCCAACCTTTGCTCTGATTACTGCTTTGCACACTCTTGGCATTCTCTTGATGAGCTTCAAGAGGTAGTCACCTGATATGAAGGAGTTCCCAGAGATGCTTAGCACTTGTTGGCCCTTTTGCCTTCACTCTGCTGTCCAGCTCACCACAAACCATCTTGATTGGGTTCAGATCCAGTGACTGTGGAGGCCAGGTCATCTGGCGCAGCACTCCATCACTCTCCTTCTTGGTCAAATAGCCTATACACAGCCTGGAGGTGTGTTTGGGGTCATTGTCCTGTTGAAAAATAAATGATGGTCCAACTAAACGCCAACCGGATGGGATGGCATGTCGCTGCAGGATGCTGTGGTAGCCATGCTGGTTCAGTATGCCTTCAATTTTGAATGAATCCCCAACAGTGTCACCAGCAAAGCACCCCCACACCATCACACCTCCTCCTCCACGCTTCACAGTGGGAACCAGGCATGTAGAATCCATCCGTTCACCTTTTCTGCGTTGCACAAAGACACGGCAGTTGGAACCAAAGATCTCAAATTTGGACTCATCAGACCAAAGCACAGATGTCCACTGGTCTAATGTCCATTCCTTGTGTTTCTTGGCCCAAACAAATCTCTTCTGCTTGTTGCCTCTCCTTAGCAGTGGTTTCCTAGCAGCTACTTGACCATGAAGTCCTGATCCATGCAGTCTCCTCTTAACAGTTGTTGTCTAGAGATGTGTCTGCTGCTAGAACTGTGTGGCATTCATCTGGTCTCTAATCTGAGCTGCTGTTAACTTGCGATTTCTGAGGCTGGTGACTCGGATGAACTTATCCTCAGCAGCAGAGGTGACTCTTGGTCTTCCTTTCCTGGGGCGGTCCTCATATGAGCCAGTTTCGTTGTAGCGCTTGATGGTTTTTGCGACTGCACTTGGGGACACATTCAAAGTTTTTCGCAATTTTCTGGACTGACTGACCTTCATTTGTTAAAGTAATGATGGCCACTTGTTTCTCTTTACTTAGCTGACTGGTTCTTGCCATAATATGAATTCTAACAAAAAAAGCAAAGGGTGGCTACTTTGAGGAATCTAAAATATAAGACATGTTTTCAGTTATTTGACATTTTTTTGTTAAGTACATAATTTCATATGTGTTCATTCATAGTTTTGATGCCTTCAGTGAGAATCTACAATGTAAATAGTCATGAAAATAAAGGAAACACATTGAATGAGAAGGTGTGTCCAAACCTTTGGCCTGGCCTGGCCTGGCCTGGCCTGTATGTATGTATGGACGTATGTATGTATGTATGTATGTATACATATATATACATATGTATACATATATATACATATGTATACATATACATATATATACATATGCATACATATACATATATATACATATACATACATATACATATATATACATATATATACATATACATATATATATATATATATATATACATATATATATACATATACATATATATACATATACATATATATATACATATATATATATATACATATACATATATACATATATATATATATAAACACACACACACACACACATACATATATACACACACACACACATACATATATACACACACACACACAGTGGGGAGAACAAGTATTTGATACACTACCGATTTTGCAGGTTTTCCCACTTACAAAGCATGTAGAAGTCTGTAATTTGTTATCATAGGTACTCTTCAACTGTGAGTGACGGAATCTAAAACAAAAATCCAGAAAATCACATTGTATGATTTAAGTAATTAATTTTCATTTTTTTTGCATGACTTTAAGCAGAACTTAATATTTGGTACAGAAACCTTTGTTTGCAATTACAGAAATCATACTTTTCCTGTAGTTCTTGACTAGGTTTGCACACACTGCAGCAGGAATTTTGGCCCACTCTTCCATACAGACCTTCTCCAGATCCTTCAGGTTTCGGGGCTGTCGCTGGGCAATACAGACTTTCAGCTCCCTCCAAAGATTTTCTATTGGGTTCAGGTCTGGAGACTGGCTAGGCCACTCCAGGACCTTGAGATGGTTCTTACGGAGCCACTCCTTAGTTGCCCTGGCTGTGTTTTTCAGGTCGTTGTCATGCTGGAAGACCAAGCCACGACCCATCTTAAATGCTCTTACTAAGGGAAGGAGGTTGTTGGCTGAGATCTCGCGATACATGGCCCCATCCATCCTCCCCTCAATACGGTGCAATCGTCCTGTCCCCTTTGCAGAAAAGCATCCCCAAAGAATGATGTTTCCACCTCCATGCTTCACAGTTGGGATGGTGTTTTTGGGGTTGTACTTCCTCCAAACATGGCGAGTGGAGTTTAGACTAAAAAGCTCTATTTTTGTCTTATCAGACCACATGACCTTCTTCTATTCCTCCTCTGTATCATCCAGATGGTCATTGGCAAACTTCAGACAGGCCTGGACATGCGCTGGCTTGAGCAGGGGGACCTTGCGTGCGCTGCAGGATTTTAATCCATGACGGCGTAGTGTGTTACTAATGGTTTTCTTTGAGACTGTTGCCCCAGCTCTCTTCAGGTCATTGACCAGGTCCTGCCCAGCCCGGTCTCATGGAAGTTCGTGTAAATGTGACGTTATTTGAATCTATTGATACGTGTTCACGGAGACGTTTTTGTCGTTTTTTACGTGGTGGACAACACGAAAATGTAAAGTAATGTATTTCAATGGGAAGCATATTTTGTGGCCAAAGCACGAAATGGTAGGGAGTGATATAAAAAGCCGAAAATCCGCGTAGGAAGGTTGGTCGGGGTGGTGGATGGGTCAAACAACACAGGACTTTCACCCGGGCGAGCGGGGATCGCGTCCCGCGAGCGGGGATCGCGTCCCGCGAGCGGGGATCGCGTCCCGCGAGCGGGGATCGCGTCCCGCGTGCGGCGCTTTGTTTCCCGGGGATGGCGTCCCTGCGTGTGGCATTTTGTCCCGCGTGTTACTGTGGCACGTCTCCCGGCGTTTAAGGCGCCCTTTCCCCTTAAGTTTTTTCCTAAACCCAACCTCCGCCATCCCGTTATTGTGGGGCGTCCCCAGCGGGCCGTCTCGCGGGCGCCTCCCGGCTTATGGAGCGTCCTTTTTGGCCGCCTCCCGGCCGCCTCATCCAGCGGGCCGCCTCGCGGGCGCCTCCCGGCTTATGGAGCGACCTCTTCCCCGAGAAAATAACGTGACATTTACACGTAAAAAACGAGAAAAACGTCTCCGTGAACACGTATCAATAGATTAAGAATAACGTGGACATTTACACGAACTGCCGTGAGACCGGGTTGTCCTGCCGTGTAGTTCTGGGCTGATCCCTCACCTTCCTCATGATCATTGATGCCCCACGAGGTGAGATCTTGCATGGAGCCCCAGACCGAGGGAGATTGACCGTCATAATTGCACCAACAGTTGTTGCCTTCTCACCAAGCTGCTTGCCTATTGTCCTATGATAAAAAATTACAGACCTCTACATGCTTTGTAAGTAGGAAAACCTGCAAAATCGTCAGTGTATCAAATACTTGTTCTCCCCACTGTGTGTGTGTGTGTGTATATATATATATATTTTTTTTTAAAGCAATGATTCACCTAAATATTTGCTGTTTAAATGGTACCGCTGACAGCAAAACAGACTGGAAGCAGAAAATACATGTTATGAACTTCTTCACAACTAACATGTGATGTGCATTCTTTTTAGAAAACAATTAGTTTTTAGAAATGTCTCATGATATATTGTGTATTATTCAACTTTTGTTTTTGTTTTGAGTTTATCTCCCATCCTGGAATGCTTTGTGGACTAACCAGACATTCCTCTGCAGCGCTGGGGAGCTTATTCCCCGGAGTCCTTATGTTTTCTTGCCTTGCAGATTTCCTTGGATTGGGGTAGGACCTAAATCGTGGTTGCAGCTGCTACCGTGGTCCTGCTCAACGCCCTGTTACACCCTGCACTGCTACTAATATTATTTCTAGTCATAGTTCTATTATCTTTATTGTTACTATAATTACCACTTTTCATCATACCAACTGCTATAATTATTATGAATCATATTTCTCTATATCTGTATATCTGTATTAATGTCTCTGTGTTCCAACCGCCACCGGCCGCCCACCAAGAGTCAGGGTCTGTCTGAGGTTTCTGCCTGTAAAAGGGACATTTTTCTTCGCTACTGTTGCACCAAATGCTTGCTTGTCGTTTAGTTTAGTTTATTTAGCAGGACAATGTGCAGTTACATTAAAAATATGGCTGCACCAGATTTAGCATTATGCTACTTTCCATCTGTAGTCCTCCACAATTATAATGACAATACAGAGTTAAGTACATGACAAAAACAATATAAATTAAAGCTGCAAGCAGCGATGACGGGCCCCGCTTCTTGCCCCGAGGGGTACTGGCAAATGCAACATCACATGTAGACCACACATTCTAAGTTTCATGTAAATCGCACAACTTTTGCCAAGATAGAACCGTTCATGTTTCCACACCCACCTACAGGAAGTTGTTCCTCCATAACTTGCGCATTGTGTTAGCTATCAAAATTCTTTTGATAACTTTTAGTCACGAGGGTCAACCGAGTCTATATCCAAGTTTTCGTGCAGATTGGACTCACGGCCCAGGAGGAGTTGGACAAAGTATGTTTCCCATATATCGCGATGTGAATAATTAATAAAAAAAATTCTAACAGCGCCATTTAATGGCCGATGCACTATAAATTTGGCGTGGATGCTCAAACCCCTATACGGAACAACTTTGTCATATTTGGTGTCAATCGGGAATAAATCTTGTTAAGATACGCAACTTCCTGTTTCGACAGCCCCCTACAGGAAGTTGGTCCTCTGTAACTTGCGCATTGTGTTAGCTATCAAAATTCTTTTGATATATTTTTGTCATGAGGGTCCACCGAAGTTCCGTGCACATTTTTGTGCAGATGGGACTCCAGCTCTAGGAGGAGTTAAAAAAGTAGGTTTCGCTCAAAGCAAATTAGCTAATTAATAAAAAAAAATTAAAACAGCGCCATCTAAAGGCCAATTGACGACATATTTGGCAAACAGCCTCATTGGCACATGAGGAACAACTTTCTTTTTGTTTTGTGTGCATTGGAATAGCCGTTGGCAAGATATAACCATTCCTGTTTCCACTCCCACCTACAGGAAGATGGTCCTCCATAACGCATTGTTTTAGCTATCAATATTCTTTTGATAACTTTTTGTCACGAGGGTCCTCCGAGTGTATATGCAAGTTTTTGTGCCGATCGGACTCACGTCCCAGGAGTAGTTAGACAAAGTAGGCTTCCCATATGTCAATATTTTGATGATTAAATAAAAAAAATTAAAACAGCCATCTAATGGCCGATTGCAGCCAACTTTGGCACAGTTGCTAAACCGGCCAGGAGGAACATCCTTGTCAAGTTTCGGGGCAATCGGAATAATTGTTGTCAAGATAACGCAACTTCCTGTTTAGATAGTAAGTTGCTATAACTTCCGCATTTTTTCAACTATCAAAATTCTCTGGATAACTTTTCATTATGAGGGTCAACAGATACTTCCTGCAAAGATTCAAGAAGATTGAAGTCACGGCCTAGGACGAGTTCGAAAGAATGTAATATAATTAAATAATAATAAATAATTAAAAATGGCCGCCTTCCGGTTGGGCGGAGCTAACGAATGTAAATGGGAAATATGTCTGCAATGATTAGAGCAATATGGGTATTAAATCTGGTGAAGATCGGAGCAACTATGTCCAAGTTAAGGCCTTCTACGCATTAGGGGGCGCTATGGAGCCCGCTTACAGGTATGGGCCAAATCGCTGTACAGTCTCGCAAAGCCCCCAGGTGTTTATGTGGGCGCCAATTTTTGTGAGTTTTCGTATATATTGAGGCCGTCAAAAATGTGCCCAAGGGCTAAAACCAATTAGGGGGCGCTATAGAGCAACCGTACCACTCCCAAGCCTAAATGTGAATTAAGATGAAAGAGTTTAATATTCTGCACATGGCTGCAAAAGTTGGAGAGTTTTCGTGCATCCTAAAGTCCTCAAACAAGTGTTCGTATAATGAAGATTTTTGCACGAAAACCAAGATTTTGGAAATTTTTGAATTTTGTAATTTTTTCTAAAAATAGCTCCATGGAGTTCAAGATGAGACCTATGTTCCCTCAAAAGTTGGTATATTAACTTCTTACTTTTTTCGGAATTAAGGCGCACGTTAGGGGGCGCTATGGAGACCCCTGGCAACACCCGAGGCCAAGCACTACAGAACTTTGCAATTTTCACCAGTTGTGACAGGTGTGCAAATTTTTGTGAGTTTTCGTGCATGCTAACGCCCTCAAAAATGCGACAAAGGACTCGGAAAAATAATAATCGTTGGGGCCTTGCACTTTCGTGCTCGGGCCCTAATAACATGTTTATACAACAAAGGCAGTTAAAACAATGTAAATAGACTATTTGCACCGAAGGTGCAATACACAGATATACACAACAATGGAATAAAAAGCGTTAGTGAGAGCAGGTCTAAAAGGAAATATTTAACTGCCCGCGAGAAGCTTTTAAAATTTGTCGTCTGCTAGTTTGTTTTAAATACTTGAAGGCTATATGTCACTGTTCTTTTTTGTAATGTTAATAGTTAATAGTTTGTTTCTTTTATTTATTACTTGAAAACCTACATGCCACTTTGTTTTTTTTGTAATGTTCAAATGTTTATAATAAAAGGAGTGTATGTTGAAGTGCATAGGATGTATTGTTTTGGTTTTACAGACAGACAGACAGACACACAGACACAGACACAGACACACACATACACACCAGTGTTGTCCAGATAGGCAGCTTCATGGTCAGCAATCTCTGGCAGCATGTCTTTGGCCTTCCCCAGTCTCAGATGATTCTCACCTGACACTGTTACAGAACGCACACACACCTTAGCTCGCTGCATGGCCACCTAGGACACAGAATAAAACGGAATTGAACTCTTAAGTGTTTCATTTTACTAAAGACCCTACGTACAGTATATGATCTCATATAATCCAGGGCCAGTATTTATTATTGTGTAAATTTCAATTTTTTTGTATAAAAAATGTTCTGTACACATAGCTTTTGACCAATTAAAAATAATCTTCCTGGATAAATTGTCCACAGTGCATGTGGGTGTGTTACCTTAAGTAGCATGGAGATCATGGTGATCATAGCATCCAGGTAGTCCTGTGTTTGTCCCTGAGTCTTCAGCAGTGTGGAACGATGCAGCAGAAGCTTTAATTCCTAAAACCAAAGCATATAGAGAGATATTAGTATACATACATGCATACAGACAAATCAATTATCCTGGCCCTCTTTTAAAATCCATACACTCAGGTTTTAATTGTTCAAAACATGAATGTAAAGTTATGCATGATAAAAATAAAACCAGAATCTAGAAACTCTAGAAAATCTAGTCATGGCCTTGAATAATGGCAGAAATGTTTTTGGCAGAACATGATGTTATCACAATAGACACAATTGACCTTTGACCTTTTGGGTATAAAATCTCATAATTTCATAATTTTATCCTACACTTTTTGGTAAAATGTCATAATTAGTTCATGCATTCTTGAGTGGTTTTCATTATGTGGATTTATGGCCCAAAATGTGTTTAGTGAGGTCACAGTGACTTTGACCTTGAGTCCAAGTGGACGTTTATGCCAAATTTGAAGAAATTCCATCGAGGCGTTTTCTAGGATATCACGTTAACAAGAATGGGACAGCACAATCCAATCAGTTTATTCTTGAGTGCAAGTGGACCTTTGTGCCAAATTAGAAGAAACTCCGAAATATCACGTTCACGAGAATGGGAGGGACCGAAAGACGGACAACCCAAAAAGCCGAGGCAAAACAAACTGATACGTCAAAATTCTGACAGGATACATTTAGTATATTAGATTTGGCAAATGTGGGCTTACTATTTTTTATTTATATCTTATAATTTGGGTTTACCATTAGTCTTCTTATTTTTAGAATGGCCAAGTTTTCATCTTTTTATATATTATTATATTGCCAGAGTATGATTGTTGAGTGAAAAAAGTGAGTGACCAAAATAAATCATTTTCAGTCACAACACCCCTAAAATATCGATATTCCAGGAACTCCATGACCAGAGGAAATAAGGTAAAACTGATGAAATGCAATATCTACGGCCTCTTAAAGGAGAATCTCTTGGCTTTTATTTGCTATCTTGATGACGATAAGTGGTTGGAACGAATGCATTCTGTTAGTAACCGGATGCTGCATCTAATGCTGAGAGCTCCCTCTTTGCTAACACGGCAGTTTTGGGGGAATAAGATAAAGAGTGCCTTTGTGCCACTTAACAGACATTTTAAATTGCATTTTGTGTCTGTTAAGAGGCACAAAGGCACTCTTTATCTTATTCCCCCAAAACTGCCGTTTTAGCAAAGTGGGAGCTCTCGGCATTAGATGCAGCAGCCCCGGGTTGCTACCACCGATTCGGCTCGTTTTTACTCGCATAGGTATAGCAATCAAGATTAACGTAAAAGTTCTCCTTTAAGAACAACATACCTGAAGATGCTTGACTCCTTTTAACTCATACAAAAACACACATGCGCTTGCCTTTTGTGCAGCTGATGAGTCCTGTGCCAGTGTGTCGCTGTCATACATGGACTCCAGGGCCTTAAGGGCACACTCCGGCCGGCCCAGCTGCTGCTGCAGGGTGGCCAGGGAGAGCCGAGCCTCCAGGTGCTGCGGAGCCATCTCCACCACCTTAGTGTAGCTCTCTGCTGCTGCCTCCATGTGGCCCAGCGCCTTTAGACACTCTGCATGTTAGAAGAGATGAAGTGTGTACATAACAGTGTTTTCATTTCCTCTAATCAGAACCAAATGTCTGGCCACTCTCTAACGACAAGTGTTAACTTCCTTGAAGGCGGATATTCTATTGAAGTTTAAAACTATTGGATCTGCCCAGAGCCACTCTGGATCTGCCATAACCAATCATTTGGTCGTGACGTCGGCTTAGCATCGATAGCGTTCGTCTTAGCCAACTCTTTCACCACTAACAGAGCGAGCTGGAAATCTAACTTTTCCCGAACCCCGTGGGGAGGAGGGCCACAACATCATGGCCACTAACAACTCAAACTAGCGCACGACCTCAATGTCATTGTTCTCAGCCACTCCCTCTGTTTGCTGATTGGACCGGTAAAAATTTGACCAGAGAAAACCCACTAATATACCGCAAACCCAGACAGAGTACTGAAGGAAAATGAAAATTGAGCGGAAGTACGTAGGAGGGCGGAGCCAGGCTACCTTTTTGATGGATGATTCTGGAAATACACTTCTCTTCTACCAAAAAGGTTTAACTCTTTTGGTAGAGGTAGAGGTGTATAGCCATAGACACGGCATCCCTCATTTTCTCTGCTTCTCTTTATAGTGGTCGGATTAATCTACCAACCCTTGTAGGGCTGGCTCAGGTTTACGTTGAACCAGCTCTTAGTTATGCCGTTATAGGACTAGACTGCCAGGGGACTTCCTTTGACACACTGAGCTCCACTCTCCTCTCTCTTTCCATCTGTGTGCATTCATGTCCCAGTAATGCTAGTTACTAACTTAGCTCTGGGAAGCTTATTCCCCGGAATCCTTAGGTTTCCTCACCTCAAAGTTTTCCTTGGATTGGGGTGGCACCTAAATCATGGTTGCAGCTGCGGCCATGGTCCTGCTTGATGCACCGCTACGCCCTACTACGCATTGCTATGCCCTGAACTGCTACAACTATTATTTCTAGTCATAGTTCTATTATCTTTATTGTTACTATAATTGCCACTGTTCATCATACCAACTTCTATAATTATTATGAATCATATTTCTCTATGTGTATATATCTGTATCTCTGTGTCCTAACCGGCTGTGGCAGATAGCTGGCCACCAAGAGCCTAGGTCTGTCCGAGGTTTCTGCCTAAAAGGAAGTTTTTCCTCACCACTCAAGGTTTCTGCCTAAAACAAAGTTTTTCCTCGCCACTGTTTCACTAAATGCTTGCTCTTGGGGGAATTGTTGGGTCTTTGTAAATTATAGAGTGTGGTCTAGCCCTACTCTGCTAAATGCTACTCTGTAAAATGTCTCATGATAACTCATTATGATTTGACACTATAAATAAAATTGAACAGAATTGAAGTCTCAAATCTGTCTGGGCAGGATTATGGTAAGTATTAACATTCTCCAGTCAGCGGCTTTTTTTTTTCAAATTTCAGTCAACCACTGCCATGGCGCCCAGAAGTTTAAAGTCTTTATCCTCTTAACAAAAAGGAAAAAAATATGCACAAAAGCTGCAGTATCACAAAAAGTGAGAACAAAGTTTGTTTGAATATTAAAGCACCCTGCATTAAGGCTGGGCAATATATCAATATTGTATTGATATCGTGATAGGAGACTAGATATTGTCTTTGGATATCGTAATATCGTGATATGACACAAATGTTGTCTTTTACTGGTTTTAAAGGCTGCATCACAGTAAAGTGATGAACTTTTCTGAACTTACCAGACTGTTCTAGCTGTTCTATTATTTGCCTTTTCCCCACTGAGACATTATATCCACATTACTGATGATTATTTATCTAAAATCTAAGTGTGAAGCTATTTTGTTAAAGCACCAATTATCAACCCTAGAATATCGCCACAATATCTATAGAGGTATTTGGTCAACAATATCATGATATCTGATTTTCTCCCTATCGCTCAGCTCTACCCTGCATGTTAACTCAATCTTCAATTTAAGACACTAGTGCAGTGCCCGTTCAAAACATGCCTATTTGGAATGGGTTGATTGCTTGGCCTCCTGTATTGCTGCTTGTAGCTTTCTCCAAAACCATTGTACTCCGAAATAACTTCCAGACGGACCCCAAAGCACTTACTATGCAACTAACTGTATACTACTGCCTCACTGTTTACTTGTACTTCAGAGGAAAACATTGTATATGGAGTTCTATTCCTATCTTTATTCAAGAGCGCGTTCTTTCAATTTGAGAGCATTTCTCATTAATTCCACTTTTAGATTTTGTCATCATTTTGCTGAAAACCTTCCTCTCACAGTCCAATAGCCATTTCTCAAGCTTGGATTTGCTGTGCTTCTGCTTAAACTTTTTGCTTGGACTCAGATGTTATTGCTTGGACAGATATCCTCGCCACTGTCGCACTGCTTGCTCTTGAGGGAATTACTGGAATTGTTGGAATTGTTGGGGCTTTGTAAATTATAGAGTGTGGTCTAGACCTACTCTATCTGTAAAGTGTCTCGAGATAACTTATGTTATAATTTGATACTATAAATAAAATTGAATTGAATTGAATAGATATCCTGCTCTCAGCTTAAGCCCTTCTCCTCGCACTCAGGATGCTTAGAAATCTTCTCTCGGATTTCTCCTGCACTGCAATTTTTTGTGTTACAACCCTGTCAAAATCCCCCAACCAATAGAATGCCAGGTGTAGTGTTGACCAATGAAATAATCCCTGCCCCGTTGAGGGTGAGTTCGCTTTAGGGAGATTTAGCTAATTTCAGACATGTTAGAGCCAATAGGAAAACCTAAACCGTAGGACTTCTGGGTATTATATCATTTCTGGAGAATTTTATCAAGTCCAAACTATCGCTCTCGGACAATGATCTAAAAATACAACGCTGCCATCGATCACTCAGACTGAGACCCCCACCACAAGCTCCCCTGAGATCTTTGACCGGAACCTTCCTCGCCTACAGAACAAAAGAACTGGTACCGAACACCGCATGGAGAAAGAAAGAGGTAAATCTCAATGAGAAGAGTTTACTCTGACCACAACTACCCTGCTGAAATTATGGGGGGGAAAAAAGAATACGCCCTGCACAGAAGACTGCTAGAGTCAATCCAGAGTTTAATGGTTAGAATTATGAAGTTATTACCGGTATTTATTCAGGGTTTTTACTGCATAGAGAAAGATTAGGCGCCCCCTAAAGAGGTTTTAGCCAGCGCCAGAGGAATATCACAGGCGCCAAAATGTCTGATTTTCAGCTACCAGCGTTTGCAGAGTCAGACTGTACCGGACTCTCCAGGTGACCATGCTGCTCTGGGGACTGACGGCGCAGCGAGAAACCGCTGCTGACGGACGCAGAGCTCTCCACCCGCCAGAGCTCCGACTGCTGTCTGTCTGTGCAGTCTATAAGTATTACATTGAGACAGTTTCATAACCTGTAAAATTTAAAACGTCTCGTATGCTGAGGTAAATACTTTCCCCTGTATTTTGGTACAGTTCATTTTAACAACTTGTGCGAGCCATATGGGAGTAGCCTACACATGAAACTGCATTGCCCTGACTCCCTTAATGTCCCAGACGTCGTCTCGCTCCGCCTCTCTGCTGAGGCCCGTTCACGTAACAGCATCAGTTAAACTTTATTTCACACTATGATGGTTAATCTGCGGTTCACATGCATGCCGAACTATAGGGGCAGTCTGTTACTCTACATCACAGACAATTTATTCATCAATATTTCAAAATAGAAAACATTACACTTCATAATGGTTTGTATTCATAACACTATTGTATTATTGTACAAATTAGCTACAACAGTAATAGCAGTTACCTTATTTAAGTTACTCCTACATTTTTCAACTGAGGAGCAAAACATGCTCCTTGGGAAAAAGATATGGTTATGCCCTGTTCATACTAATCAAATGAACCTGACTTTGTTGTTAAGTGTAGTCAGATGCAAAAGCCCCCTTCCCTTACTGCATTATACCATACATACATTTAAAATTTTGAATTGTTACCTGCAGAATTTTGTATAAAATTAAAGCTGCGAGCAGTGTTGGACGGGCCCTCGCACCTCCTTGCACGTCGGGGCTACTGGCGGACGCTGCTCCTTGCGACCATGCGTTTGCATGGCACTCAGACACTACAAATAGTCACCAATGAAAAGAGAACTCTCTGCTGAGTTCAATGACACCTCACACAAGACTCTACCTTAAACGGTTCAAAAGTTATGAAAGGGGGCGTGGCATGAGTAAGTGGGCGTGGTTAAAGTATAAGGGGCGGCTCAGTATCACATGTAGACCACACATTATAATTTAGTGTAAATCGAATGATGTTTGTCATATAAGGCTGATTTCCTGTTGCCAGCAGGGGGGTGCTATCACCAAAGGTCAATATTGGCCTGTAGATGTCCTAAGGCCTGGACTCTTGTTGATCATGGGAAATTTCAAGCAGAATGGACAATGTATACTCTAGTTACAGCCACTTTTTCGTTCATCGCTAAACACTCAAAGAGGCCGCCACGCCACGCCGTTCAACGGAAAGTCTTGATTTTAATAAATGTTCATCGTTGACGTCTTGAGATGGCACACACCAAATTTGAAGTCGATCGGATGAAATCTCAGGAAGATTTAATTAAAGTATAGCACCTTGACTTTTAGGTCTACTTCCTGTTTCCACTAGGGGGCGCTATGACTTTGAGTAAATATCTGTCTATATCCTCAGGGTTGGACTCTTATGAATCCTGTCGCTGTCGGCACTCTGGCCCTTAATATTTGCAGTACAATTAATATAAGAAGTCTGCACCTCTTTCCGCACGTGCACCCCATACCCCGGGTCAGCTACCACCACAAGTATAATCTAATTCTGTGTGAAACCCTGAACTCAGAGTCTTCTATTAAGAAGGACCTACAATATACAACAATGCAAAGGAGGCGACGGAGGACCTGCTGAAGAGGGGTGTTCTGACGACCGAGACCGATGAGGAAACGTCACCTGCCAACACACAACAGTCACGATATGTCTTAGTGAAGGGACACATCGAGCATAAACTGGTGACACTATTAAAGCGCCCATATTATGCTCATTTTCAGGTTCATAACTGTATTTTAAGGTTGTACCAGAATAGGTTTACATGGTTTAATTTTCAAAAAACACCATATTTGTGTTGTACTGCACAGCTCTCTCTCACTGCTGCAGATCCTCTTTTCACCTGGTTTCTGTTTTAGCTACAGAGTGAGACCTCTTTTCATCTTCTTCTTCACTACTATCTTTGATTGCACTCGCACATGCTCAGTAGTTCGGATGTAGAGCATGTCAGCTAGCTAACTCTAGAGACAGTAAAAGAAAGCCTGTTTCTCCAACTTCAGTCAGTTACAAGGCAGGATTAGCTGGGAGACTTCTAAATGAGGGCGCACATGTAAGTAGTTCTTTTGTAGATTATGGTGAACTTGTGTGTGTTGTAGCAGTGCTTTGCTATTGAGAACGACGTAGCATGCTATCGTTAGCATTAGCGTTAGCGCTCATGCTAAGCAACGCTGGCGCTAACGGTTGTGGTTAGCCAGCTCATTTCGGACTGTGACGTCACAGTCCGAGACGATTTTGAACAGCTCACTAGGAGACTGAAGGCAGGACACATTCAGAAACCGTGTCTCTCTCAAAACAGCATGGATGGATTTTTTTCAAAGTTTGTATGTGTGTGGAAGCACCAGAGACACAAAAGAACACCCCAAATCCCAGAAAAAGTGTTTTTTTCATAATATGGGCACTTTAAACGTGTATAGACCCCAAGGTAATGATAAAATACTAATCAAAAAAATATCTGATATAATTGCTGAAGAGACTTCCGGGATCCTCATTTGCGGTGGTGACTGGAATATAGACCCTTTGCAAACACGTGACCACGACCACGTGACGACGCCATGACGGACGGCAGAATCACCGGGAGCACAAGCTAAACAGTGTAGTAGACGAGCGGAAAGTTTCATTAGTTTCAAATAAATAACACTAAATAAACTGTAATACTACTACTACTATTATCTTCTTCTTCAGACATTGTTTAAATTCACCTACCCTGCCTGGTCCTTCTCTTTTTGCCTTTTTTTTATCCCTGTTCGTTTTTTTTTTTTATCTCTTTCCCCTCCCCCTATCCCTCCCCCCCTATCACCCACCTTTAAAAAACAAAAAAAAAAATTTTTTTTTTTTTAATTCTTTTTCCCTATCACCCTCCTTCTCCCCCTTTTCCTTCCTTCTTTCTTTTTTTCCAATTAAAAAAATTCTTTTAATAAAAAAAAAAAAAAAACCACACAAAAACAAAAAAACCCTCCTTCTTTTTTTTCCCCTTTTTTACATATACTCTCTTTTTTTTTCTTCTCTCCTTTTAAAAAAAAAATCCCCTCCTTCTTTCCTTCCCCCACACCCACCCCACAACCACCCACCCTTTTCCCTTTTCCCTCCCACACCCACAACTAAATACCCCCAATTTTTTTTTAAAACACAAACACACAAAAAAAAAAAACACACAGGACGGCCAGCTAGCAGCTAACGGCTATCAGCTAGCAGGAGCAAGTAGCTACAGGCACTGTTGTTAACTGGCTGAATTCAATGGCATCTTTCTAATGGATGCCTGAACGCATCCCAGCTCTGGATAAATAATTCATCACCACGTTAATCCATGCAGTAAATCACGCGAGTGTCTATGATCAGTATTAACCACACATAATGTAACATCTAGCCATCGTCTTATCTGTGATTATATTCGCTGCTGACCGGTGGATATTTCGTACGATAGGCAGCGCTAGCGAACAGTCCAAAGCTAGCAGAGTGATATGGCTCTGGCTGCAGCTAGCTGGTCGGGGGCAACGGGTAGGAGCTCCGCGAACCCGCATTTAATTCAGTTGTTTGGCCTTTGTGAAGCTAGTTTCCGTGCCATGTTATCTTTAATTTAAGCAATATGTATGTGTGTTAAGTTAAATGATCAAGGGAACGGCTTACTTTTTGGGATATGTAGGTCACTGAATAACCGATGATAGTTATGTGGGACCTGTTAGCAGGAACAGCTGGTTAGCACGGCAGCTAGCTGGGTGAGGAAGTTTTATTATTATTATTATTTATCAGTCACTTAAAACAGAAAGGCAATACATATACATGCTTGTGTTGGTGATGATTACTCTGCAGATTGTGTATGTGAGAACAAGAACAGCGAACACACTCGTTTGACTCATAGGTTTGACTTGCCGTCCGTCTACAGAATAGCTCTTCCGCCGTCCGTCATGGCGTTCGTAATTCGCGGGAGTAGAGTGTGACGTCACGTGCAAAGGATCTATACAATTACAACCCTCTCTTGACTCTACAAACTTAAAGAGGTGATAAAAGCTAAACTTATTAAACAAAGGTATTATGACAACGGGCCAAGAGCTAAAAAAATATTAGCTTGGGAGGATAAGACAGCAGGATGAAAGAGGCATACACAAAATTAAAGAAACACAATCCGGCAAAATCTGTCATACATTAAAAGAAATACTGTACAATGTTCCTATGAAAATTACTATAAGGATCTGTACAAACAACCAAATGGAGCAGACTGCTTAAGCATTATACAATTTCTGGATTTACTGGACCTCCCATCCATTGGAACGGAACAAAATAAAACAATGATGCATGAGATAAAACAAGAACTAGATAATGCCATTTCAAGACTTAAAACAAATAAAAGGCCAGGTGCTGTGGGTTTTTAACTGAATGGTATAAAACATTCAGAGAAATATTAGTACCAATATTACCGAAAGGCTTCAATTTTACACTTAAAGGGGTAGAAATACCGGTATCCTGGAGACAAGCAATAATCTCCATCTTAATTCTTAATCTTAATTCCAAAGATGGGTAAAGATAACTCCGAGTGCAGTTCGCACAGACCAATATCGATTCTAAATTTCGACTACAGACTTTACAACTCAATCATTGCAAAAAGACTAGAAGACATAATTTCAGACATAATAGATGACGACCAAACGGGGTTCCTTAAGAACAGACAAACAAAACGATAACGTGAGAAGGGCTTTACACTTAATGGAGCATATGAGCAAATGTAAGGATAAATCCATTGTTCTCAGCCTTGATGCCGAAAAGGCATTTGGTTCTGTCCGGTGGGAATATTTATATTTAACACTGCAACGATTTGGCTTTAACAGATCAAAAATAAATGTCAGCCTAACTAACCCTGTGCCTCTTAAAAGAGGCTGCAGGCAGTGATGCCCCTTAAGACCATCTCAGTTTGCTTTATTTATTGAGCCTTTCTTTCAGCTAATTAGAAAAGATGAAAAAATAAGAGGTATTTGGATTAAAAAGACTGAATTTAAGACCTGCCTTTATGCGGATGACGTACTAATCACTCTTTCCCAGCCCGACTTGAGTCTGCCTAAACTACTCTCCTGCTTGATAACCTTTGGGTACTATTTGGGTTATAAATTAAATATACACAAGACGCAGATTATCTGCTACAATTATACGCCTGCAATACAAATTCATAATCTTGGTAGTTCTAACTGGGAAAATGACAAAATGAAGTACTTGGGGATCACAATCCCTAAGAATCTGTCCAATATTTATGCTATAAATTACTTGCCAATTACTTAAGAAATAAAGTCTGATTTCAACAGATGGACCTTACTACCATTGGACCTCCACAGTTGAATAGACAATCAAAATGAATATCTTACCATGATTACTTTTTCTCTTCCAATCCATACCTATTGAAATACCATCAAAACAATTCATCAAGTGGAAAAGAATGATTTCTGGGTTCATATGGAAAGGTCTAAAACCAAGAGTTAGACTTCCTACATTGCAATTACCCAAACAAAATGGGGGATTAGCTCTGCCAAATTTGGAGAGTTATTACAAATCAGCACAACTGATATACTTAAATTTACAGGTGTGACCCAAATTATAGTGCTAAATGGAAAATGTTAGATCTGACTCAACTGGATATTCCCCTCCAAATATTTGGTTTGATGAATGTTGCAAGCAAAAATTGGGAAATCAAATTAAATCGTTAAGATGGTTGGCACATGATCAGAACTTCAAAACCAGCTTAGATGGATGGACGATATATAAACAATGGTCATTTATAGGTATTACAGCATACTGTCTCATTTCTGACAAGGGGAGGATTGGATAGCTTCCAAAAACTTAAAGACAAATATTACTTAGAAAATCAGGACTTCTTTAGATACCTGCAGGTTAGAGCCCACTTTAACAGTACTATTAAGACAACAGAAGACTGTAACACAAACCTAATTCACATATTGATTGATGCGTACAAATCAAAGATCCAACAAAAAACGGATTGCTAGATTCTATTCATGCTTAAAGCTACATAATGGGAACTTTACACTCTATATTAAAGCGAAATGGGAGAAAGAAGCGAATGTAACAATTTCAGTAGAGGATGGCTAAACATTTGCAAAACCCAGCTGAGCACTTCAAGTTCAGGTAACTGGCGTGAATTTACATGGAAGAATATGATTAGATTTTTTATTAGGGGTACTGAAAATAAAACAAAAACAGAAGGATTTGCCAAATTTGGGAAGATGTTGGAGAGACTGTGGTGACACTCAAGCGAATCACATCCACATCTTCTGGGATTGTCCAACTATCCGACCTTATTGGATTGAAATAGTGGAAAAGATTTACTTAATAATGGGCTTTGACATTAAACATGATTTCTGTACCATACACTATTGGTCAAAAGTTTTATAACACCCCAATCTTTCTAGTTTTTTTTTGAAATTTTAGCAGTTCAAGTCCAATGAATAGCTTGAAATGGTACAAAGGTAAGTGGTGAACTGCCTGAGGTTAAAAAAAAAAAAAGTAAGGTTACCCAAAACTGAAAAATAATGTACATGCCTTTTTCAGGGAACAAGAAATGGGTTAACAACATAAAGCTGTTCTGCAGCAATGGAGGTTGATCAAGCTTTTAAAGTTGGTGCTACCAATTCCCACAGGTGTCAACTTGTCAACTCCACTGGCTTCCTATCTCCCACCGGATCACCTACAAAATCCTGGTCCTCACCTACAAAGCCCTGCACCATCTGGCCCCCTCATACCTCATTGACCTCCTCCCCCCGTACCAACCCTCTCCGTCCCTCAGATCCACCTCAGCCAGTCTCCTCTCCATCCAAAAGTCCAAACTCCGCAGTTTTGGGGACAGAGCCTTCTCCAGAGCAGCTCCCAGGCTCTGGAACTCCCTCCCCCAAGAGATCCGCACCTCTGAGTCCCTCCAGTCCCGCCTCAAGACCCATCTCTTCACCTCTGCCTATCCGTAGCCCCCCGCCCCCCTCCCTTTTCATCTGAATCTTGTTTTGCTTGTTTTGTTTTCTTCATTTTGTTTTGTTCCGTTTTTATAATCTACCCTGCCCTGTAAAGCGACTTTTAGTCTATGAAAAGCGCTATATAAATTCAATTTATTATTATTATTGTCTGGATTACTTACAAACCCCTCCGTTTGTATAAAAGAAGACCTTAGCAAAAAAGAACAAGATGGTAAGCTTAAAAACATGGAGTGGCCAGCACAGTAACCAGACTTAAACCCCATTGAGCTGGTTTGGGATGAACTGGATAGAAAAGTGAAAGCAAAGCAACCTGTAAGTGCCACAGATTTATGGTAACTTCTGCAACAGAGTTGGGAAGAACTTTCTGAAGAATATTTGATTTCCATTGTAGAAAGAATGCCACGAGTGTGTTCAAAATAAAATTCAAGTTCATTGTAATGTACATTTCTACCAATTTAATTGAACAGATTCAACAATATATTCATGCTTTTTTCCACACTTTGTTTTTCTGGATTATTGTCCTACCGGTATTTTAGTCAATTCAGCTGTATGTGTTACACTCAGCCAAGTGTAGTAACGTACAGGTGCCAATAGATGGCAGTAGCTACACTGGATGTAGCATGGGTCTCATTTAGTGCTGGCAGAGCAGAGAGTGACAGATTTTTCAACAACAAAACGAAAAGAGTTTTAAATTATGTGGAGGAAAACTCAGGTGAAAAAGCTGCGAGACATTTCGACATTGACCCCAGGAGAATTCGATACTGGAAAATACAGAAGGTTGAGCTGACAAGATTAGCCGACAAGAGCATAGCACAGCTAGCTAGCTGGAGGTTGGAGGAAACAAGTTAGCCTGGAGCTAGAAACAAAGCTAGTTAGCTACCGTCTGTAACGTTAATCAGATACTGGTGTGCAGCAAACCAGCAACTACTGTAGCTATGCTGTTATTGTAATTTACCAGCAATATTGTAGTACCTGTATTTGAAATAAAAACCTGCTTTGTCGCTCTTCTGGCTGTTGTTGTATATGTGGAATTTTTTGCAAATGTTTGTTAAAAAATTAACGATCTCTATCCAATGGAACGCTATGGTTTTTCATTTAAAAGTTTATTTAAAACAATTATACTAACAGATGGAATTAGAAATAAAGGCCTGCCTCTAATAAAAGCCTTCTTCAAATACAAGCCTGGTACCTTCTGCAGTTCAGGTAAATAAAGGCCCTGGCTTTTATTTGAGGAAATATAGTAATATGGAAAAACTAATTTTCTCCCTGAACCTAAAAATGGACAAATTTAATAATTACTGGAGTTACTCTATGTAAAGATGTGGATATGTACTACTGGACAAATGTTTGTATATGGGGATATGTAGGCCTGGGCGAAAAATCGATTAAATGAATTAATTCGAATTTTTTGTTGCGGGCGATTTAAAAAATAAGTAAATCGAGTTTTTGTGTAATGGCGCATTTTTGGCTCCCCGGAGCTTCCGTAGCGTTAGTTTCACATAGCAGTATGGCAAGCGACAACAACAAAAATTAAAGCTGCAGGCAGCGATGACGGGCCCTCGCTTCTTGCATCGGGGGGTACTGGCAGACACAACATCACGTGTAGTCCACACCTTGTAAGTTTCATGTAAATCGGAATAACTTTTGCCAAGATGCAACCTGTGGAAAACTCCCTGCTGGACTGAGACAACGTCACCTGTTGGACTCACGCATTTTGGCGCGCTAACTATGCATTTGCTTTTGTAGTTCGCTGCAGACATGAGTACAGTTGCTCCTATAATTGCGGCGTAGTACTTGTATAGCATTCTGTTGTGTTGCCGTGTGCGTTATTGGAAAACGTAAAGTGCACAATTTCATGTTGCATGTATCTTTGTTTGTGTAATTAACATGAAAGTATTTTTCTTTATTATAGTTCAGGGTGCATGCTTATGTCTACTGTAATGCTGGGAACTTACTGCAAATATATCATTCAGAAACAATAGTTAATACTTTGATTCATGGATGTATGTTAGTACAGTGTGGTACATTAGTTAATTACAATCCTGCTGATGATTAGTTCAGCTGCTGCACTTGCGCGATGTTGTTGCTGGTTTAATTGTTGAAGCGCACTGCACTGTGCCATTCAGCGCGCTGGTCTGTCACATGACTATTGTACCTGTATGTTGTTTGTTATGTTCATTTGTGGTCTTTTAGAGCACCATCTAGTGGTCAATAGATGTAACTGCGTAATAACCTGTATTGTTTACTACATGGCATCGTGTAATATTTGCTAATTAATAAAAAAAATGAAAACAGCGCCATCTAAAGGCAGATTGTCACCATATTTGGCACACAGCCTCATTAGCACATGAGGAACAACTGCTCTAAGTTTTGCATCCAATGAATGGATAGCCGTTGGCAAGATACAAACCCGTTCCTGTTTCTACACCCACCTACAGGAAGTTGGTCCTCCGTAACTTGTGCATTGTGTTAGCTATCAATATTCTTTTGATAACTTTTTTCATGAGGGTCCTCCGTGTCTACTTGCCGGTTTCGTTGCCCACGTCGGACTCACGTCCAGGAGTAGTTAGACAAAGTAGGCTTCCCATATGTCAATATTTTGCTGATTAATAAAAAATAAAAAACAGCGCCATCTAATGGCCGATTACGCCAACTTTAGCACAGATGCTAAACCGGACATGAGGAACAACCTTACCAAGTTTCGGGCAATCCGAATAATTGTTACCACGATAAAGCAACTTCCTGTTTAGACAGGAAGTTCCTATAACTTGCGTTTTTTTTCAACTATCAAAATTCTCTGGATAACTTTTCGTCATGAGGGTCAACAGATACTACCTGCAAAGATTCAAGAAGATTGAAATCACGGCCTAGGACAAGTTCGGAAAGAATGTAAAACACCTGAAAAATGCATAATTAAAAATGGCGCCTTCCAGTTGGGCGGAGCTAATGAAGGTAAATGGGAAATATGTCTGCAATGATAAGAGCAATATGGGTATTAAGTCTGGTGAAGATCGAGCAACTATGTCCAAGTTAAGGCCTTCCAGGCATTAGGGGCGCTATGGAGCCCGCTTACAGGTATGGCCGAAAACTATGCGGTCTCGCAAAACTCCCAGGTGTTTATGTGGGTGCCAATTTTTGTGAGTTTTCGTATATATTGAGGCCGTCAGAAATGTGCCCAAGTGCTAAATCCAATTAGGGGCCGCTATAGAGCAAACATACCAACTCCCCAAGCCTAAATGTGTATTCACATGAAAGAGTTTAATATTCTGCACATGGCTGCAAAAGTTTGAGAGGTTTCGTGCATCCTAAAGTCCTCAAACATGTGTTTGTAAAATGAAGATTTTTTCACGAATACCAATATTTCAGAAATTTTATAATTTTGTAATTTTTTCTAAAAATAGCACGGTAGAGTTCAAGATGAGACCTATGTTCCCTAAAAAGTTGGTATATTAACTTATTACTTTTGTCGTAATTAATGCGCACGTTAGGGGGCGCTATGGAGCCTCCTGGCAACACCCGAGCCCAATTACTACAATACATTTTCACCAGTTGTGACATATTATCAAATTTTTGTGAGTTTTCGTGCATGCTAAGCCCCTCAAAAACGCGACGGAGGACTCGGAAAAATAATAATAATAATAATAATCTGACGAAAAACAATAGGTTCCTTCGCACTTTCAGTGCAAGGCACCGTTGGGGCCTTGCACTTTCGTGCTCGGGCCCTAACAAGATCATCATAGCACACACGAAACAGCAAGTGACAACTACCGGTGAGAGTGGGAAGTTTGTTCCCAAGAAAGGAATAAAATCATCTGTTGTGAGACACAAACAACATGGCAGTGACAGGAACTAACATTAATTATTTTCTTAACCAGTCGTTTCATTACTTACTTATCCGTAATCTGTGCCGAAATGACCAGCAGCTCGCGGTGCATTGTCCCCGGCTGACAGTCACCTATTTTGGGATAACTGAACAACCAGGTACAGCTGACCTGAAGGCCATGCGGGGTACCAGAGGCGGTGTTGAGGAACTCTGTTGCGGCTAAACGCATCTACTAAATGCCGCTGATACAACCGAGCTGTGACGGAGGTCTGTTGCGGCTTAAACAACTTGCAATCGCCGCTCTGTAGCACGGAGCTTCGCTTCAACGTTTGTTTTTATCGCTACGAAGGAGCTTGCTACAGGTATGCTACATTCAAGAGACCACGTGATGTTAACGTACGTTACAGCAACAGATGGAAATAGGGGCAAGGTTGCGCAATATAGCGCAAAATAGGCTAATACAGCGCTACAGGGACACAGGAAGCATAGCTCATCATCCTCGAAGTGGCAGACCACGTGTAACAACACCTGCATAGGATCAATACATCTGAATCTCACACCTGCAGGACAGGTACAGGATGGCAACAACAACCGCAAGAACTGACCAGTCTGGTGCTGTACATAAGAAGGAGATGCACTGCAGTACTCAATGGAACTAGTGGCCACACCAGATACTGAAGACTACTTTTTTACCCCCCCTTTATTCAAGCACACATTATTCCATTACTGTTAGTCATATGTCTGTGAAAATTGTTCAGTTTATTAAGTTAGTTGTTAAACCTTTTAATATTCATACAAATATCTGTATGTGTTAAGTTTGCTTTAAAAATAAAAGCAGTTGAAAGTAACAGGACCGAACAGTGGTAAGGCAAATGTCAGCAAATATCGAGAGGTGTGAGGTCCAAGGTTTGAGGTGCATTACAATAGCAAATATCCCATTACAGGTGTTCCAAGTAATGTCTCGCATTTTTTAGGCTACAACGTTTTTTGTTACATACAGCAAACCTCTCACTATCCGCCAACTGCCTGACCCTAACCACACTGTAAAAACACGTCTCTGTAAACAACGCAGGCTTCACAAACAACAACAAAACTGTGGCAACCACGAAACATTTCACAACTCTTCAAGCCAATAACTGGCAAAAAGTATTTGGGGATGGGTGTTACAGGATTAGTGCATGGAAGGGAAGAGAAAACAAAAAAAACTCAAACTACAGCCTAAACCGTACATGGTGGGAGGTTATCATTTTCAGGACAAAACTCTGCAAGACCTCAGGCGCAAAAAATGACCTACATCCACCACTAGGTGGCGCTATAGCAGAAAAAACGCGTTTGGCCCTATAACTCCCACACCGTACACCCGACATTCAAAAACCATACATCTACGTGTTCCCTGGATCCAACTGAATCATGTGGTATAGGCCACGCCCATTTCCTCCTAGACTTTTATGAAAAGTTTTATTTTTTTGTGAAAAATCGCGATTTATCAAAAACCTACTTTTTCGAACTCCTCCTAGACCGTGCAACCGATCTGCACGAAACGTGGACCGTTGCATCTCCAGATCGACCTGACCAAAAGTTTTAAAATAATTCTTATACGATAAAAATTGCGCATATAACGCACAAACTAATTTGTGAAGCTAACTTTGAAAATACCAACTTTGCCATATCTCGGCCAAAATAAATGCTATCAACGCAAAACTTTAGATTCTTCTTTGCCATGACCCTCCGGAGGGCCCCCACGCGTTTTATGAAATTTGGCCACTAGGAGGCGCTACAAGTACATAAAGTTTATATCTCATGAACGGCTCATCCGATTTATAGAAAATTCGATGGGTACCATCTAGGGCCAATCCTGAGGCCAACCCTAGAGTGGGGTACTGAAGGATCAAAGTGGGCGTGGCCTATGGGACCCATGTCTAAATTTACCACTTACACTAATGTTAACAACTTTAAACTTACAGATATATAACTGATATATGACACGCCCATTTCTGCTTACAAGTTTTTTCGCGATATCGCTCAATACACAAAACCAACTTTTTAGAACTCGTCCTAGGCCATGCGACCGATCTGCACGAAACCTTCTAGATAACATCTCCAGATAGACCTGACCAAAAGTTGTACAAAGAATTTTGCTACGATAAAGTTTGCGCATTTGACGACCAAACAAATTTTCCTAGCTAGCTACCACACACATATCATATCTCGGCCAAATTAAATGTTATCAGCAAAAAACTTGAGATCCTTGTTCAACATCCCACGATGCTCTGTACCAAATTTGGCAAAAATTGGCATTTAGGGGGCGCTATAAGAAACGTTTATTTGTTTTGGCCAATAACTCAATGCATTTAAATGAGAGATTTGCAATTGCAATATCTCTGCCACAGTAAAAGCAATCAACACGAAACTTGTGATGCTCGTTCGGCATGCAGCTCTGAGGCTCTGTACCAACTTTGGCGAAGATCGACCATTAGGGGGCACTATAGTCAACATATACCAGTTTGGGCCTTCTAACCCCTTCTGAGGTCGAGCATGTTGTATACAACGCCAAACGGCACTTCTGATTCATAACTTTATAACTTAATAAGCTAAAAGTTACCAGTTGCCCCTTTCTGCTGATGTTCTTTTTTTGTCTTCCTAGCCCTTACAGAAGGTTTTGCATCCAGCCTAGAAGTCCAGAGTTTTTCGGGTCTTTAATCCATACTGTTACATCCAAGATTGATACACTGTGTCTAAGACATGTTAATAGTTTGTCCTTTATGAGTTATAATGTTCAATATGTTTATTTTTGCACTGGATGACTCCAAATATATAGAACTGTAGATGTGTTGCTTGTTCGGCATGCCGCTCTGAGGATTTGTAACAAATTTGGCAAAGATCGGCCATTAGGGCGCTATAATCAACGTATTTGTTTTGCCCTGTTAATCAATGTTAATGAAATATTTGCAATGGGAATGTATCACAGACCTTGCAGCTCACACTTCTCAACTTCTTAACCCACCTGACAAAGTTTCTACAACCTTCAGAGTGGACAAATATAACTCTTTTCTTCCACTTTTTCAATCCAAGATCAACACCATTCTTAGGTGCCAATACCGTGCAATTAAACATTGAAGTTGGTGCTAAGTGGAGCGTCTTTCATAGTGTGACTGGTTATGTTGGTGTCATTGATTCTTAATTTCCCAGGAAGCTGATTGCGGTTACGTGCCAGTTAATCTTTTCATCTGCAATCCTATCTGTATTTGTGAGAAGTGACGCTGTCCTGAGTTGAAAGCCTACTTTACGACAAAATTATCGAGTTAATAGGCGTGTGTGTTCGTGTCGGCCGCTGCCCATTTCCTAAGGTTTTGAAATGCAAACAACTTTTAACTACTGCAGAGTACCGCAGACCTTGTGCATCAAACCTGTCGATATTCACCAATGTTCCCCCCCCCCTACGTAATGCTTCAGGTCCCGCATTGGCGTAGCTTTCCGGGTTATCGGAGGCGACTGGCATCGCAGGCTTGGGCCCCGTCATAACTGCTTGCAGTTCTAGTTAGTTTTTTTCCCCCATGTGGGTGTGTGTGTCTCTCTCTGTGTGCCTGATCACCTGTCTCGCTCTAGACACAGCTGAGAAGTCAAGAGAGCCAACATCAGCATAAACAGCCTGATGAGCCTTGTAGCGATGTAGTAACTTCCCACCCCCGCTGCTGTACTGCACGTGTTGGTGCTGTACTGCACATGTGTGGGAACACACAGAGATATCCCGAATTATAGATAGATTTAAATAAATTAAACTTTTGATTTCTGTTGGTCCCACCTGCATGTCGGAGCCAGACGACAGCTAGGTTGTACTTCTCGGATATGACGAGGGCAGATAGCAGAGTCAGAGCAGACATGTACTCGCCCTTCTCCAGATAGGCTTCCCCTACATCCAGGTACAAGTCACCAATCTCCTCTGGATTCTGCTCCATCAGCGATGACACTAGTCCCTGTGAGGGGGGTGGGTACAGAGTGATGGAGACAGATGTTTATAGCCATTTTTAGTTTCCAAAAAGTTAAAACTGATCATCAATCAATATTTTTTAGCTTAAGTTAGATTTCATCGATGATGTATCCGTTTAACTAGGAAAATCATGCAAGTTCTGTTTACCTCCAGGGGCATGTAAACATGCAGGTGTATGAGGCAGACAATTAGCTTGGCCTTCAGGTCCACTGGGACACTGTCTGGTACCTGTACATCCTTAATTCCACCTGCAGACACACACATACAGACATCCTTAATCAGAATTACCATGCACAAAAAACAACAACAATGCACTTGTTCAGACCTGGCATTAACATGCGTCTTGGATGATCCGTTCACAAGTGGACAGCTCTAAAGTACAGGTGTGAATGCACCCAAGATGCCTGGAGGATGCATTGAGTTCCGATCGCTCAGAGCACATTTGTTTATTCCTTAAATCAGATAAAGTAAAAATTTTAGATAGTTTTAATATTCATGTGGACATCGATAACGAGAAGATTAGTATTGCATTTACCTAACTATTAGATCGGATTGGCTTCAGTCAGTCTTCATAAACCCACTCACTGTTTTAACCACACCCTAGACCATGTTCTAGAATAATACTGTAGTTGAATTTAAAGAATTTATTCCATCTGCATTTAATTCAATGCCATGCCTTAAAGTTCCCATGGCATGAAAATTTCACTTCATGAGGTTTTTTAACATTAATATGCGTTCCCAGCCTGCCTATGGTCCCCTAGTGGCTAGAAATGGCGAAAGGTGTAAACCAAGCACTGGGTATCCTGCTCTGCCTTTGAGAAAATGAAAGCTCAGATGGGCTGAGCTGGAATCTTGCTCCTTGCTCCTTATGAGGTCATAATAAGTATGAATTTCATTAAAAAGTTAAAAGTTGACGCTAAACTGAATTGTTGGCTTTAAAAGCTGAAAAATGACAAAATATGTAGAACATTGTGGCGTCTGAGTATATGTTCTAACTGATAATGACTCACATATGCAGAAATATGAAACAAATTGTATGAAAAATCTTAAAGCCCAAACGCATTGCACCGCACTGCTGAAAAATTGGAAAATTGTCAGAAATGGAAGCTAAACTGCATTACCTAAATAAGCGAAGAGCTAAACTGCATTGTTAGAAAAGCTGGAAGCTGAACTGTAATACTGTCAAAGATGAAAGTTGAAATGAATTGCCTGAAAAGGCTGAAAGAAGAAAATACTTCTATCAGACATATACACTGCATAGAACGAAAAAGCATCAATCTAGCTGAGATGAGATGTGAAATATATTGTGTGAAAAGAATGGGGCTGAACAAGAGGAAATAGAGGAAAGAGAGAAGGGAGAAGAGACGAGAAAAGGACCCGAAGAGAAGGAGAGAAGATGACAAATGCTGTGAGAAACAGATGAAAATGCAGAAATCTGTAGTATAGACCTTTTTCACGGCAGACATGTTGACATGTCATAGCAGGAAAAGCACAGGTGTATTCAAAACCATTAATAATGACTGCATTCCACTTAGGAGAGGCCCTGGTATTAACCCATTAATGATGGCTGCATTCCACTTAGGAGATGCCCTGGTATTGTGCATGCTGACTCACTAAAATAGCTTACTGGGACACTTGATGGAATTGAGCCATAATTAAGGTTATCAATTTCAGCTGTGCTTTTTCTACTATGACAAGTCAACATGTCTGCTGTGAGAAAGGTCAATTCAAGTTGACTGTCTGTGAAAGTGTTGTCATGGCTACTAAGTACCTGTGACCGTGTTTGTAAACATGCTTTGATGTCTGTGATGAGATCTCTTTGATCAGTTATCGCAGCTGCTCTTAATAATGTCTCCTGTGGCACGCTGCAGCTATTCAGAGACACTGAGAGTGAGCTCTCAAATAAAGGCTCAGACTGCCAAAACGATAACTGCTATCAGTCAAACGACGTCATCCTGAGCACTGGAAGGCCTTTGTGAACGTATCGGTATAAAATTTATATGGATAAACTTAAAAATGTGGGCATATCAGCGATTTAAAAAAGTGGTTTGCTCTGCCTTTCGCTCAGAAATATGGAGAATGTTAAACAGGGCAGTCAATGGAGGAAGGAATTGAACTCTTGTCATTTGGAAGCTCACTAAGCCAAAAGTAAAAGGCGTATCACAAAACTGAGCACATTGCCTGAAACTAGACAAAAATACATACGTTTTGATGTATAAATTGTGTATGACAGGTACATATTGTGGGCGTGAGAGCAATTTATAGAGAGAGAACTAAGATAATTTTTTTAAGGCTCTGTGCTCTAGCTATGACAATCCACTCTAGCCAGCGCAATACACACTCTGTTTAATCGATAAAAAATCCTGAAATGATCACTAAACTTAAACAGCTTTTTCACAAAAACTGTAAAAGATATCAAAACACTGAGCACAGTAGATGAAAGAATGTAGGAGATACATTTTGAAGCAGAAGAGGATTTGAAGGCTTTGAAGCATGCTCTCACTGACTTCAATGTTAAAAAAAAGTGTTAAAAAGTATTAATATTTTAAAAAGTATAAATAGTAGAAAAAAAGTTGAAGGAGTCCCATCATTAGCTGAAAGAGCTGAACATTTTAAAAGTTGAATGGTTTTAATAGCTGAATGTATGCAGAAGTTACGGAGATCAAAAAAACGTACAGAAGAGGGAATAAAACGTTTATAAAGAACCAAATAACAATAGTTGGAATGCTGCTGAATCAGCATTCCCGCGAATAATAATGAATTGAATTTATATAGCGCTTTTCACGAACTCAGAGTCGTAGTATTAGAGATCAAATTTATCATCTACTGCCCTCAACCTTTACATATTTATCTTCAAACATTAGAAACCGCTGTAAGACATGACATATTGACGTATTTAGACTGCTTCTCTCGAAGTCATCTTTAAAGATTTCTTCATCTAAGACATCTTACCATCTAACTGTCTCTTAGACCCCATCCCAACTAGGATGATTGATCTAGGGGTCTTCGCCAAGCCTATATCCAATCTCCCCTTTCTCACTTAGATCCTTGACAAAGTAGTCGCTTAACAGTGGTGTGACTAATTTCCGGGTTCTCCTTCTCCGTAATCAAGATTAAAACAAGGAAAGGGTTAACTTTTCCTGCTACAGCTTTCCGACCAAGTCAGAAAGCACAGGGGAGACACTTTGTTTCTCCGTCTACGCCTCCAGAGTCGGTGCTTGCTCCGAGACTAATGCCTGTCACTCTCTCACTCGCTCTACCACACACTCCCCAGCATACACTAAGGCTGTTGGAACGAATTACGAAAGTCAAATATTATTCAAATAGTAAAATAATCAATACTATTCGAATGCTGAAATTACTATTTGAATGTGATTTTTATTTTATAAATATGTTGGCTAACGTTAGCTAATCTCCCTCTTCTCACCTTGGCCTATCCGCATGTGAAAATTAAATGCTTTTGTCATGTCACATCTGATATGTTAGCGGGAGTGAGAAACACAAGACATTGTGATTTTAACATCACAGAGCACGGAATGTTATTACAGGGGGAGTGACAGGCTACGGCTGGAAATCAGAAGGATGGGAAATAGTTTGAACATGACTTCGACATCCAGCGAGCGAAAATGCTTATGTTATCATTACTTAGCTCGTTCTTGTTTCCTAACTGCGTTTCGAGTTATAGGAGCTTAGGAGCTTCATGGAGAGGGGCTAAAGTTAATGTAAGCTGCCCTACAGCTGTCAGAGTAGCTTCAACTTCATATATTACCTTTTAATAGTTGTATTCTCAGTAGCGTGACAATCTGCAAGAAACAGGTTTGCTTAGAAATCACTAAAACAGCAGTGATAGCACCGTTTGGCTTAGTTATCAATGCCTTTAGCATCGTGGCTAACACTTTTGTTACTTTATTTGTTGACAAATGGTTTTGGCTGTGCTTTCTAACATGACGTCATTGTGCTAACCGAGCACCGTTAACCTTTACAACAGAGCTGCTTCAATACACTTGTTAGATAATGTTTCATTACAGAGTTCTCTGTTGATTTGGGTTTGTCGCTGTGTGCTCGTGGTGGAAAATGATGTAAACAGAGAGTGGCGTGTCAGAAATGCAATGCGCTGTGACGTAGGTCCCCTTCAAGGGCAGGCTAATGTTGGAAGTCCCTCTAATGGACAGAATATGTAACAACAACCACATGCTTTTAGTGGCATTGACAATGCATAAGCCTGAGTAGTGTAGTACATATTAAAAACAAATTTGATTGAGCATTAAATCTGAGAATATTATTTGAACATTGAAAAAAGAAAAGAAATTTGAATGGTATTATAGAGGAAGATTGACAGCTCTAGCAAACCAGCGCACAAGTATGAACCTCAGGCCACTTATGTAGGCTACGGCATAAGCTCTGCGTAGAGCCCCCACAGAACCATTAATCCTGCTTGAGATCCGAGGGGGTTGCTAACGCAACACCAAACTCTATTCTCAAGTTAAACACTTTCACAAGTTTATTTCCACATTCTCTATCCACTACACAGCATTTAAAAGGAACACGCCGACTTACTAGGAATTTAGCTTATTCTCCGTAACCCCAAGAGTTAGATAAGTCCATACATACCCTTCTCATCTCCGTGCGTGCTGTAACGCTGTCTGCCGGCCCCAGCAGGTGAATGGTTCCAGCAATCCTACTGCTCCGAATTGTGACATAAGTGACAAAATAACGGCAACATGTTCCTATTTACATGTTGTGATTTGTAGAGTCACAGCGTGTACAAAAAACAACGTAACATGAGACACAGCCATCTTCTAACTGCAAACAAACCGGGAACTATATTCTCAGACAGGCTTGCTGCAAAGCAAATCACTCTGCCCAAGTAGCAGAAGTAGCAGAGCTTCGCCTTCTGAGAATATAGTTCCCGGTTTGTTTATGGTTAGAAGATGGCTGTGTCTCATGTTACAATGTTTTTTGTACACGCTATGACTCTACAAATCACAACATGTAAATAGGAACATGTTGCCGTTATTTTGTTACTTATTCGGAGCAGTAGGATTGCTGAAACCAGTCACCTGCATGTTCTGTGCTGGCCTGCTACCGCTGGAGTCGTCAGACAGCCTTACAGCACGCACGGAGATGAGAAGGGTATGGATCAACTTGTCTAACTCTGGGGTTTACGGTGAATAAGCTAAATTCCCAATAAGTCAGCGTGTTCCTTTAAAGAAAACACAGGTTTAAAGCAACACTATGTAACTTTTAACCCTACAGGTCGTCTCATTGGAACTACAACTCGCGTCGGGTAGCACAAGTTGTAGTTCCTGTAGACAACCTGTAGGGGGACGTAATAAATAGTGGGTTTATTGGTATTATTTGTTAGCCTATATACATTCCCCTCCAAAAGTATTAGAACGGCAAGGCAAATTCCTTTGTTTTTGTTGTTCACTGAAGACATTTGGGTTTAAGATCAAAAGATGAGTATAAGACAATAGTTCAGAATGTCAGCTTTAATTTCCTGGTATTTACATCTAGATGTGTTATACAACTCAGGACATACCACCCTTTGTTTGAACCCACACATTTTTTAAGTGAGCAAAAGTATTGGAACATGTGACTGACAGATGTTTCTTGTTGCCCATGTGTTTGTCATGGTGCTGTCTGTTTTATTCCTTCTCCCCTCTCCCTTGTTGTTTGTCGTCTGTCATGTGCTGAGTGGGTGTGGCGCTCCTGCCTCTCTCTCCCTCCTCGTCAGGACACCTGTGGCTTCCTGCTCACCTGAATCACATCCAGCAATCACCACTCCTGTTTTATAATCCGGCCTTCCAACCAGTCTCTGCCAGATCGTCTGTTCACCCAAGTGGTAACACTCGCTACAGCCAGCCTCAGGGTCCGTTCACAATTTACGCGGCATGCGCTGCGCTCACCGCTAGGTTGTCCTATTCCCAAATATATTTGTTGTGCTTGCCGCCGGGCTCAGCGCAAATTTACGTCATACATGCGCCGTCTGCGTCCGGTGTTTACATCAGACAAGCAGAACGCGACATTATGTAGGATACACAGAGATTTGGTGGCGAAGAGGTTTCTGTCTTTGAACCAAAAGAAAGCCTTGGCACTTGCCCTGGCTGCAGCAGCAGCAAGAAAGGTGTGGGGGCACGAGACCCTCAGGTCCAGAGAGCACTTGGGGGAATTCCGACTGCAGGAGCTCCGCTTTCGCTGTGACTGGTTCCAGGGGTAATTTTGGCTCAACAGGGAGCAGACAGTCTGCTGACGAGAGTCGGGCCTACGATTTCGCGGATGGGTTATGAATGGGTTTTCATTTCTAAATAAAATGTTGCATGTCAACACTGTGTGTCATTGCATGTTTACATACGAGATGTCTGCAGTTATTGCAGTTGGGTATAATAAAGCTAAGCCATGAGCCTGAATTCATACATTCATCATCATTCATTCATACTCTGGAAAACACTGTTTAATGCATATGTGCAATTAATTCCTCCAAAACTGGAGCTTACACACTTGGAAATGGGTAGTTATTCTGTGTAACTGCCATATACCTAAATACCTATATGTGAACAACAATGAAAACGAACATGACTTGTGTCAATCAGTCCAAACATATTTTACTTCATATAAACATACAAATACAAATATATCCTACAAATACCTGTATGGAGCTGTATATCAACTTGGTATTTGGTTTTCGCAGCTCACAACAGTACACTTCTTCTCAGTTGCTTTGGCACATTTCTCAGATCAGAGATGACAATGTGGAGTAGTGCTCCCTTTCATGTGCATTGTTCATTACACTATACTTACAGAGTGAACTGTTAAATATGGACAACAACACAAAGCAGTTTCACTATATTGGTGTAAACGATGGCGTAAGGACTTGTCAGTTTGATTGGGTCATGGGTATAAATACTTGCTTTGGACACAAAAGATTTCAATCTAAATACACGCTTTTGCAGGTCAGTCACTATGCGGTGCCGTTTACACCAATTGTTTTAAGAAATGCACTCACTGTTTTTAGTGAAGACATGTCCATGTTGATTTCACATAGCTAAAACAAACCTGAATGATTTAAATTAGGAGGCTACAGTAAGCCTCCTAATTTAAATCATTCAGGCTACAGTAAGCTACACATCTGGCATGCCTATTATTGTGGAAATATGCACCACAGCATAGTTTTGCGTCCGAGGTCTCTGTACGACCTCGAACTGTGTCGTACAGCTCTGGGAGATCGCTGACGGCCCAAATCAACCTCTCGTCCATGTTCCGTTTGTGGATCCACGTGTATTCGGTGTTTACTTTTTTTCTGTTTTTTTCAGACACCTGAATGCACGTCACAGCGCACTGTGGCCGCTCTTGCGCGTGCCGCGGTCAAAGTTGAACCATGTTGAACTTTGACCGCGGCACGCGCAAGAGCAGCCAGCCGCAAGATGCCGCTTGCGTGTACAATGTGAACGGGCCTTCAGTGTTTTTGAAAGAAGACTTTTTGTATTCCTGTTGCAAGCCTTGTTTTGTGTTTTCTTTTGTGTCCAGATTCCTACTTCAGCCTTGGAAGCCCAGTCTGCCTGCCTGAGCCAACTTGTTTTTTTTGTACCTGCCTCTCACCTGTCTGCCTGCTCTCAGCCCCAGAGGATATATAGCTCCTTCATTACTCATTGTGCTCAATACCTGTTCCGACCTTTTTCTCTGTGTCTGCTATTGAATCTGGACAGCCCAGCCTAACAGTTATGCTTTTTAGGTTCATTGTTCAAACATTAAATAGCTCTGCGTTGGTTTTAACTTATAAAGACTGCATTTCTTGTTAAAGAGGATAAACCAACAAGAAGACCAGAGAGCCGTCTATGGGAGAAAAGCAAGCCAATTTTAAGCTGAGAAAAGAAGGAAAATCAACCAGAGCCATTGGACAAACATTGGGCAAGCGCAAGTAAAGAAAGAAACTACTGGTGTTGTACAGAAGCACAAGGCGTCCGAAAAATACAACAAAACAACCGGTAGTAGAAGAAATATTGAGAGCTGTGAAGAAAACCCCCAAAACATCAGCGACATCACCAACGACCTCCACAGTGCAGGGGAGAAGGTATCACAATCCACTGTTCGAAGAAGACTCAGAGAGCAGAAATATATAGAGGCCATACCACAAGATGCAAACCACTCAGCAGCAGTAAGAATCGGAAGGCCAGATTGGAATTTGCAAAGAAGTACAGAGCCACAAAAGTTCTGGAACACAATCTTATGGACTGCTGAGACCAAGATTAATCTCTACCAAAATGATGGAAAGGCCAAAGTGCGGAGAAAGAAAGGAACTGCTTATGATCCGAAGCATACATGCTCATCTGTGAAGCATGGTGGAGGTCATGGCTTGGGCGTGCATGGCTGCTTCTGGAACAGGCTCATTCATATTTACTGATGATGTAACTGATGGTGGTAGCAGCAGAATGAATTCAGAAGTGTACAGAAACATTTTGTCTGACAATTTATGGAGAAATGCATTGAAACTAATAGGGAGGAAGTTTATCATGCAGAAGGATAATGACCCAAAGCACACTGCCAACAAAACAAAGGACTTCATCAGGGGAAAAAAGGAAGGTTTTAGAATGGCCAAGTCAATCACCTGAACTTAACCCAATAGTGCATGTATTTCACCTCCTGAAGAGGAGACTGAAGGGAGAAACCCCCCGAAACAAACAAGAACTGAAAAAAGCTGCGGTAAAAGCCTGGAATAGCATCACAAATGAAGAATGCAACAGTTTGATGATGTCGATGGGCTTGAGGCAGTTATTGCAAGCAAGGGTTATTCCACCAAATATTAAATGTTATTTACTTTAAGATTATTTGTTCCAATACTTTTGCTCACCTAAAAATGCTGTGGTCTTATACAAACGGTGGTATGTCCTAAGTTGAAGAATGCAAAACTGATTTTACCTTGTCATAGTTGAATAATGACAGTTTAGTGGGTAACTAGGACATACATAGAACCTCTAAATCCCACTGACACCTCTTTCCTCTGCAAATCTCACTATTTGAAACTGCCTCTGAAAATGGGCAAATCTCAACGAGCTCCATAGTTGACGTCAACTATTGCGGCTCCTCCTCATTTGGCTCTAGTCTCTGTGTTTGTCACGCCCCAACATTTGCATAGGTTACACAACTGACCTGAGATCAGTTAGTCTTCTGAATCTAGGTCGTGCAGATCTCAGAAATTGTATACATTTTTCATCTGCTATTTTACCATTAAATTCACTTCTGATACTTTTTTATGCGAGAAATCAACTATGTAGAGGTCAAATATGGGCCGTTTTATGAAAATTGATGTCTAATTGCAAATTTTGTCCGACTGTGTCGGAGTTCAGAGGCCGGTGCTGCCTGGGTTGTTGCCTCGCCGCCTGGCCTGCCTTCCTTCACAGACCCCGGCCTGCTGTGAGCTCGATTGAGCTCCGTTAGGCTGGCAACCCACAGCACTCCATACCTGCGCAAAGTCACCGTTTTGGGCTAATGGACTACGAAACGCCACTGCTCTGACAGAGCTCCAGGGCCTGCAACTCCCCTCTTCCTGCTAGCTAAATGCCCGGTGTATGTGAGTGAAAGCGCGGTCAGCGAGCTTGTTACGCCAGCATTCTCTTACCACAGGTTCCAGTTACTCTTTTAATGTGTGTAATTATAATGTGTTGAGTTATTTAAACAAACGATTGGGGAAATAAACGCCGCTTGTCCATGAGTCTCATTGATAGAGCCTGCGGCTGGATGGAGCTCTATCAATGAGAGCTAGCTAGCCTCCTCTTAGAATTCCTCTGGAATTCACAAAAATTCATTAACTTGAAATCGGACACCGTTGTTAGCTTTATAAAACATTTAGTTAGATGTTGTATAAGTGGCGTGACGAAATTAAAACTGTAAAGATACTCGAATTACGACCAAAAAGTAGCCAACTATCCGTGATTTGTAGCTACACATAGATAGGATTGAAGGGACAGTCGCAGCTAACGAAACACTTAGTCTTCACAAATATTCATTAACTTGAAATCGGACACCGTTGTTAGCTTTATAATACATTTAGTTAGATGTTGTATAAGTGGCGTGACATGTGTGTAACATGTGGTAAGAGATTGCTGGTGTAACAAGCTCGCTGACCGCGCTCTCACTCTCACACACGGGCCATTTAGCTAGCAGAAAGAGAGGAGTTGCAGGCTCTGGAGCTCTGTCAGGGCAGCGCCGTTTGGTAGCTAGTCAATTAGCCCAAACGGTGACTTTGCGCGGGTATGAGGTGCTGTGGGCTGCCAGCCGTGCCGGAGCTCAATCGAGCTCACAGCAGGCCGGGGTCTGTGGAGGAAGTCAGGCCAGGCGGCGAGGCAACAACCCAGGCAGCACCGGCCTCTGAACTCCGACACAGTCGGACAAAATTTGCAATTAGACATCCATTTTCGTAAAACGGCCCATATTTGAGCTTTATATAGTTGATTTCTCGCATAAAAAAGTCTCAGAAGTGAATTTGGTAACAAAACATTGCAGTGTCTGGAATATGAGATTCTGGGCTAGATTTATCAAGCCGTTTGCTCCTGTTTCCAGGCGCTAATTGGTCGCAAAGACGGACGTAACCGATGCGGGCTATTTACAAACAGGGCGCACTTGGGTAAAATCGCAGATTGTCTGCCACATGAGCGAGAAGAGACAAGTTGCGCTTTCAATATGCGTTCGTGGGAGGGTCGTGGGGAAAGTGGGAGTTCCACCCGAAAAGGTGGGAGGATAAGCGCAAAGTGGACCTAATTATGTATTCCGTTGTATTTACAAAGACTGTCAGTAAGAGCGCGCCTCTATTCTGCGAGGGAAAGTCTCCGTCTCTTAAAAGCAGGTCTAAACCAGCCGCAATCGAGTTTCCTCGTAGACCTTTATGCCGCTGGTGAAATGGCAACAGTAATTTGAGCAAGACGAAGACATAGGCGAGGCTGAAAATATTTTTAACAGAAGACAGAACACAAGAATCACACTTTGTCAGTGAACACAACATCATTTAGCTTTACAGATCAAGCAGCCATGCAATATTAGAGTTACTGTAAGAAATCAAAGATGAAATTGAATCTCCCACTCAGCATTCACATCCCATTCCAGCAGTTGTTAAACTCCTCGCTACATTAATAATATTGGCATCAGGATCATTTCAAACAGTCATAGCATCAGCAGTGGGAATATCGCAGTCTGCACTCAGCCATATCATAGCACAAGTACCGCTTTGCTACAGCGCAATTTACGTATAGTGGGCGGAGAAAGACGCTGATTGCCTGATGGGTGTCAGGGTTGATAAATACTATGCAAAATGTGGAAGCATAGCGTGCGCTATTACCGAACTCGCATAAACAGACGCAGCGCAAACTGCGCTAGTGTTAGTAAATTAAGCCCTTTGTCGCGTCTCTAATGTGTGTGATAGAATGTATTGTGTATTGGGGATTTGCTCAACCAATCAGCACGCGTCTCTAATGCGTGTGTATGGCGATTCGCTCAACCAATCAGCGCGCGTCTCTACATGTGTGTACAGGGATAAGGCTCAACCAAGCAGCGCGCAGCTCATCTAAATATTCATGACCATACCATATTTGGAAGAAAAGCTCTTGTTACAAATAGGGCCAAAACACAGGGTTGCATAAGTGCCAAAAAAATATCAACCAGGCCATTTTCAGCCCAACTAATGTTACATACCCCATTAGGAGACCATAAGGAACAGTGTGAAATACCCTATATAATCATTCTATCACCCCTTTAAAACACATCTAAATGTAAATACCAGGAAATAAAAGCTGACATTCTTAACTCTTGTCTCATATATCTTTTGATCTTAAACCCAAATGGAGCTGAGCGCAAGTTCTTTCAGGACAACTTCCTAAACATAATCACTCCTCACTCCCCTGAATGGATCAGCTGTAGAGGCGTTCACTTTAGTCTTAACCAATGAGAGCGGCCGAAGAATCTCGAGCCAATCACTGCACGACATCCCTGTTTTAAACCTGTCTCTCTCTGCTGCTCAGTTGTCATTTCTGGAAAAGTGCACCACCCTCCTCCTCCCCTGCTCCTCCAGTCTTCGCCCCTCTCGGTTCCTGGGTTCTCTTCCAGCCGGCCACTGCCGGCGGCTTTCGGCATTGGCTTTCCGGCTCCTCACGCCACCATCAGTGTCTAGGTTCATATTTCGGCCCTACCCCTTTTAAAAATTTTCTCAGGATTTTTAAATGATGGTGGAGTCTAATCTCCAAAGACTGTACTGTACATTTCACGCACATGTATAATAAATCATCACATATCTGAAATGAAGTCTCCTGATTGAAATGTCTTCAGTGAACAACAAAAACAAAGGAATTTGCCTTACCGTTCCAATACTTTTGGACGGGACTGTATAATTCCTATGCATTGTGTTTGGTAGCCTTTACAATGTTATTTATTTCTTTGCAGAACCACACACAAATACACAGCCATAGCGGAGCTACCCACGCCCATGTTTGTACTGTTGCTTGATTTAATAAAGCATAAAAAGAGAGAAGTTGTCTCTGTCCGTGTTTTAACAGACACACCTGGGGTGAAGTTGGAAACCAGAATCAGCTTTAAATACAGTCCTAATCCAGCCCTCAATAACAATATTCTTCTTCCAAAATAGTAGTGAAGAACATTAGGGGCCCTACCTTGCACTCGGCATAGGGTGGCGCAAAGCCTGACGCAAGTGTCTTTGCTAGTTTAAGGCTGACGCAGCTGTCAGTTTCCCGTCCAGCGCCCACGTCATTTAAATAGCAAATGCACCTGCGCCCATATTTTGCTGGTCTTACAGGGAGGTGTGTTCAGGTGAATTCTTGGCGTATTGCTATCTTGAGGCAGCGGGAAGTGATCACGCCATTGACCAACAAAAACGTGTTCTAAAGTTATTTCCATTGTTATTTTAACAGCGAATTAGTAAAATGCGCCTAAGCTTAAAGGAACACGCCGACTTATTGGGAATTTAGCTTATTCACCGTAACCCCCAGAGTAAGACAAGTCGATACATACCCTTCTCATCTCCATGCGTGCTGTAACGCTGTCTGACGGCTCCAGCATTAGTTTAGCCCAGCACAGATCCTGCAGGTAACTGGTTCCAACTAGCCTACTGCTCCGAATTGTGACAAAAGTGACAAAATAACGCCAACATGTTCCTATTTACATGTTGTGATTTGTAGAGTCACAGCGTGTACAAAAAACAACGTAACATGAGACACAGCCATCTTCTATCCGTAAACAAACCGGGAACTATATTCTCAGACAGGCTTGCTGCGAGCATATCACTCCGCCCAAGTACTATATTCTTCCGCCTTCCGCTGTGTGCTTAGATCATTAAAATGATCAAAACAAAATTATTACTTGTGCGTTAACTAATTAATCAGAGCAAACAAGGCCAAATTGCCTCATAAGTTGCTGACAAGCATTTAAAAAGGCCTTTATTTGACAGGACAGATGAACACATGAAAGGGGAGAGAGAGGGAGAGAGTGCCGCAGGTCGGAGTTGAACCTGGGCCCGCTGCGTCTAGGAGGGTGCCCGCTCTACCAACTGAGCTATCCGGGCGCCGAAAGGCTATTTTTTAAAACATAAAACACACCGGGCATACATTCACCACCAGCAAACTTCATGGGGAACAATGAGGGCAAAACGCATCACCAATCTACTTTAACTGAATATTCTTTGTCTAGCTCAGCTAAAAATACAGGATCTGCAGCACGTTACCAGGTAGTTTTTACTACCAAGCCTGCTTGTAATGAGTAGGCTACCAACAACGTGATTTTCAACTGACATTACCAGTTTCGAATGTATGCGACTATCGTGCTATTGTTACAGACTTTTGAACTAACCACAATTCAATTGAATTCAATTTTATTTATAGTGTCAAATCACAACAGAAGTTATCTGAGAACAATAGCAGATAGAGCAGGTATACCACAGTCTATAATTTACAGAGACCCAACAATTCCCCCCCAAAAACAAGAATTTGGTGCGACAGTGGCAAGGAAAAACTTCCTTTTAACAGGCAGAAACCTCAGTCAGACCCTGGCTCTTTGTCCACAGACACTTGCCTTGTCTTATTAGATCTTAGTGCTGCATTCAACACTATTGACCATCACATCCTATTACAGAGACTGGGACATTTAATTGGCATTAAAGGAACCACACAATGCTGGTTTAAGTCTTCTTTATCAGATCAACCTCAGTTTGTTCATGTTAATGATTAATCCTCCATGCAGGCCAGAGATGGGGACTCCAGTTTGAGACTCAGACTCGGAGTCGCACTTAAGTCGCACACACAGTGACTTCAGACTTGACCTGAGACTGATCCTCAAAAGACTAATTTTTAGGAAATGTCTGACGAGCTGAATGTTATTCCCCTCCCTGCGTTGAGGCGCTGAATGCAAACGGATTCTAACTCAACCCCATCTTATTTGATCAGGCATCTGACAACGCACCCTGATTGGTTAGCAAACATGTTTAGCTCAGCATTGGCTATGTAACGTTAGCTTGCTTCTTGCTTTAGCTACAACCTACGAGAGGTTAACTCCAGTGTGGTTTGTTTGCCAAACGTGGTAGTCGATTAATGTAATAATTTACAACCCACTGGCTACCATCACGTTGATTATGTAAGGGATAATGTAGAGCGAGGCGGTTGTTATAGCGAATACAACCCCGACAGGGTGATCAGGACTTGAATCAGCCATAATCAGATTTTATGGGGTGCTGCCGTGGTGGACAAATGACCCAGCTGCTGTTTTAATCACTGCAGGAATTGACACAACATTAGCTGAAGCGTTGTAGTGAGCTAGCGGGCTATCGGCTGCTCTAATTTACAGTAAACTGAACATTTCTGTTGACGGTGAAGTGAGACACGGTGAATGGCTTCTTTGGGAATATTTATGTGGACGTTTATGTCCTCATTCATCTCGTTTCCTTTTTGCAGAGCCGCTGCATGTTGACACACCTGTAAGTTAACGTGAATGGCTTCTTTGGGAATATTTATGTGGACGTTTATGTCCTCATTCATCTCGTTTCCTTTTTGCAGAGCCGCTGCATGTTGACACACCTGTAAGTTAACGTTAAACAAGTTGCAATGTAAGCTAACTAATTAGGGTTGTTGTCCCTACGGCTGTTACTGCGTAGCTAGCGACCATAGACGGTATAGAAAGATACTAGCGATAGACGCTCATCAGATCTGCTGTCATTGCTTGGAGGACAGAAGTTGCTCCACGTTTCCCCACTTTTTGCCACAGCTGATAGGCTAAATTATCCGGACTTCTTTCAGCGGATTGATTGATAGCTGTCCTCCAGAGTGAACAGAACTGCGTCCATGGCAACACTCTGCTTTTGCATGGCAACGGTGTGTTATCCTTAGCAGCGGTCTGTTATCAAGAAATAACAGACCGCATTCTACATTAGAATTCAAGCAAGCCATGTAATAAAGGTTTATAGTACCTGTAACTGTACAGTACAGTGTTATTTAGATAATGCAACAGTAAGTTAAAAGGGTAACTAGCCTGCTCAGCACATTGCCAGGACTAACCTGCCATCTATGGGGGACCTCTACATCCAGTGGTGCAGGAAGAAAGCCATACAAATTATACAAGATCCAAACCACCCCAGCCACAAACCATAAAGCTGAAGGCTGCTGAACACTTATGGTCTGAGCTCATCACTTTACCTCATGTCACTTTACCTCCAAACCGTCACTTTCTTAATACACTTCACTTAAGAACTATTTACACCCGTGTGTGTGTGTGTGTGTGTGTGTGTGTGTGTGTGTGTGTGTGTGTGTGTGTGTATATACACTCACCTAAAGGATTATTAGGAACACCCTCCTAATACCGTGTTTGACCCCGTTTCGCCTTCAGAACTGCCTTAATTCTTCGTGGCATTGATTCAACAAGGTGCTGGAAGCAGTCTTTAGAAATGTTGGCCCATATTGATAAGATAGCATCTTGCAGTTGATGGAGATTTGTGGAATGCACATCCAGGGCACGAAGCTACCATTCCACCACATCCCAAAGATGCTCTATTGGGTTGAGATCTGGTGACTGTGAGGACCATTTTAGTACAGTGAACTCATCGTCATGTTCAAGAAACCAATTCGAAATTATTCGAGCTTTGTGACATGGTGCATTATCCTGCTGGAAGTAGCCATCAGAGGATGGGTACATGGTGGTCATAAAAGGATGGACATGGCCAGAAACAATGCTCAGGTAGGCTGTGGCATTTAAACGATGCCCAATTGGTACTAAGGGGCATAAAGTGTGCCAAGAAAAAATCCCCCACACCATTACACCTCTGTTTACGCCAAATTCTGACTCTACTATCTGAATGTCTCAACAGAAATCGAGACTCATCAGACCAGGCAACATTTTTCCAGTCTTCAAATATCCAATTTTGTTGAGCTTGTGCAAGTTGTAGCCTCATTTTCCTATTTTTAGTGGAGATGAGTGGTACCCGGTGGGGTCTTCTGCTGGTGTAGCCCACCGACTCAAGGTTGTGCGTGTTGTGGCTTCAGAAATGCTTTGCTGCGTACCTCGGTTGTAACAAGTGGTTATTTGAGTCAAAGCTGATCTTCTATCAGCTGGAATCAGTCGGCCCATTCTCCTCTGACCTCTAGCATCAAAGAGACATTTTCGCCCCCCAGGACTGCAGCGTACTGGATGTTTTTACTTTTTCAGACCATTCTTTGTAAACCCTAGAAATGGTTGTGCGTGAAAATCCCAGTAACTTTTTTACTGGGATTTTACTTTTTAATTGGGAAATACTCAGACCAGCCTGTCTGGCACCAACAACCATTCCACCCTCAAAGTTGCTTAGATCACCTTTCGTTCCCACTCTGACATTCAGTTTGGAGTTCAGGAGATTGTCTAGACCTGGACCACACCCCTAAATGCATTGAAGCAGCTGCCATGTGATTGGTTGATTAGATAATTGCATTAACGAGAAATCTTACAGGTGTTCCTAATAATAAAAAGAGTGTGTCTATATATATGAAGACTACATACATACATATATATACACACACATTTTAGTTTAAACAGCTGTACACTACTAACCCTGTATGCATGTGATATGGAGAAAAGGTAACCGTAAGGTCAAAGAAACGGGAAACATTTGCATACTGAATTACATTTTTCCAAAGTGTTACTCACTGTTCTCTTCCGCAGCTATTTCCTCTACAGTCTTTGACTTGCACTCTTCATTTTTCTTTTCTTGTTCTGCAGTAGTCTTCTCTGCCACTTTCTCTTCTTGTCTTGGTACTGCAAACTCTGAATTGGATTCAACTGTGACCAAAACTATACCTGCAAACTGGACCAACACCTAGAAAAACACACACACACACACAAAGTATATCAGGTCAATTCACCTGTGATGCTCATCAGTAGGGATGCACCGATCCGATACGGATAACGGGCCAGTACTGACTCAAACAGCTGGATCATGTTTTAGTGAAAATAGGGCCCATCTTTTGAATTCTATGTTGTCGGAGTACACATACACATGGCACATTAGGCGTCAGCAGCACGCCAGAAGCCGGTAGACCACATACCGTAGCTGAGGGAGCTAAAAACAAACATGTCAAATAGTTGGAGAATTGATTTATAATTAACAATTCAGTAAATGTACACTACCGGTCAAAAGTTTGGAGTCACTTGGAAATTTCCATTCCACTCCATTATAGACAGAATACCAGCTGAGATCAGTTGCATTGTTTTTCTAACCAGGGCAGCAGTTTTCAGATTACATTATGTGTTTACATAATTGCAAAAGGGTTCTCCAACGTTTTCTCAGTTAGCCTTTTAAAATGATATCAGATTAGTAAACAGAATGGGCCTCATTCACCAATATCTTCCTAAGTTTTCTCTTAAATATCTTCTTAAGAAAGTTTCTAAGAGAAGTCTGTCGGATTCATGACGTGTTCTTAAACAGCAGAATTGTTTCGCACCTGTGTTCTTAGGATTGATGAATCCCACGTCTTCGTAACTGAAAGCCAGTTGTTCCTAATTAGCATAAGATAACGCCCTGCAAATTCCCATATAAGGACATGACACTTCCTGTGCACCTCCTGGGAGACTGCGCGTTAGAGATTGTCGGAGCGGCGGTGGAGGAGGTACTGAATTGCTGCAAAATGTAACAGAGTAAAAGTCAAAAGTAGGCTATGCACTATTACTTTTATACGTGAAAAATGTACTTAAGTACAATTACGAAGAATTTGTACTTTGTTACATTCTACCACTGCATTTTGGCCATATAAATAGCGATCAATCACCAAATAACGCAGGATTTAATCAGTTTAATTGCTGATGTAAATTGTAGTGTTAGTGTTTTTTTGCATAATATGATTTTTTTTTCAACAAATGATCAGAAATACATTACAGTACAATACTATCATTGTAAACGACTGTAGAATTAAATAAAATGCAGTGAACCAATAATTTGGAGCAAACTGTCATCACTCAAATGTGCATAAGAGTGCTTTTCAGTGTTCGTAGATTTTGTTCTTAGCTAAGAACAAATCCAAGTTAAGAAAACATTAGTGAATGCCAGAATCTTCGTAAAAAGTGCATAAGAAGGGTTTAAGAACACATTTCTTCGTAAGAACGGTTAGTGAATGAGGCCCAATGTGCCTTTGGAACATTGGATGAATGGGCAATGTAGATATTGCATTAAAGATCAGCCACTTCTTTCTATAACAGTCGAGAACCCTTTTGCAATTATATAAGCACATAATGTAATCTAAAAACTGCTGCCCTAATTAAAAAAACAATGCAACTGATCTCAGCTGGTATTCTGTCTGTAATGGAGTGGAATGGAAATTTCTAAGTCACCCCAAACTTTTGACCGGTAGTGTATATCTGTTCTGAAGATTATCCAGCAGGACAGGTTTTGAGCTGCCGTAACAATATCTATGAATTTATTTGTTACATTTTGTTTTACAAAGTTAGGAAAGTAATGTTAAAATCAAGCCTAATGTTCCTTACACATAAGAGAATGGTCCCCAGGTATCAATATAGGGAATTGGACCGTTTGTAAACCCGGAGCCTTGATCCTGGAGTGCCAGCACCATTCAACCGTTGACTCTTTTCTTGTATGCCGAACTGGCGGCCACATTCTGCTTTATGATGAACCATGCACAAGTTGAAGGAGCTAATGTGATTACAATTCACTGGAATTGTACCTTGTACGATTTCATGTGATTAATACAATTTAAATTATTAAAGTATGATGTATTATTATTATTTATTTAACAATCCAGGATTAGAATTTATTACTAGAATAAGAATAAATACTCCTTTTAGACCTAGGTCTCATTTTATGCCTCCAGTGTCAAATGGCACTTTGACTTCCTTCACAAAAAAGGTGGGCTTTGATATTGAGAATCTGTTCTCGGCACCTGATAAGACTATTGGGGAGAATTTGACCAACTCCCCAAAACAGGCATTGGAGTGTTTAGCCAGGAATGAGTCCATTATCATAAAATCAGCTAATAAAGGAAAGCCATGGTGGTAATTAGATAAGGAGAATTTGTTTAAGAAGCCTTACAGCAATTGGATAACCCTGAATATAGTCTGTTCTCTAATCCAGTGGTTCTTAACCGTGGGGGGCGCGGACACTCTCCCGGGGGCGCGAGTAGGCTACAGGATGGGATAAAAAAAAAAAAGAAATTCAGAAAGAAAATTTCCCCCATGTTGAAATGCAAGTGATTGGACTATTATAACACACAAACAAATCATCCTCCTGGCGACTTTTTTTGTCAAAAACGACTTACGACAAATCTAGCGACTTTTACTGGTGTTATTGGAGACTTTTGTGATGTTTGGACACTCGAAAGCACGTATCACTCTGCAGTTACTGTGGCATGGCCGCATCAGTCGAGGGAACTGCGACATGATTTCTCCTCTCTATTTCAATCAGCGTCTGAGCACCTGTCAGCAATGAGAGAACAGCCACTGACCAGGCGGGAGTGAGAACGGGTCAAATTAATTTCCTTGTTTCTGTTATGAAGACGATCGTGTGTGTGACTCGAACATCTCACATTTACCAACAAAACGTACAGCGAAAGACCGTGCAAAACATTTCAGACCGTCCTGCCAACCTGTATACATTTTAACATCAACGTACGCTGTATTATATAGTCACTGAAGCGGCTGCCTATTCAATACTGTCTGTTCTTTGCGGCGGGCGGGGCTGCTGCTCCATTTCCCCCGCGACTGACGCGCATGCACACACAATCATACACAGTGGATGCAGGAAAAAACGCAGATGAGACAAGATGACCTAAATTGAGGACAGCTATGCTCGTTATTGTAAGTGCAAGTCCAATAAGTACTTTATCAAACCATATGAATGTGAGTCCCTGGCCAAGATAGGATATTAACTAACAATGTAAAGATCAACAAGCCACTGACAGTGACATATATGTTCATATTTGATACATTCAATAAATTATTATTTTTTGTCTTAAATCCACCAGCCATTTTCAGATTATACCAACATTTGTCAGCATCCTAAAGTTTTTTGGTAAGGTTCCTAGGACAACTCAGCCCAGAGTAATTCATTAATAGTAAAATAATTACTATTCTCCTCAAAACAAGTTTCCTTTTTATTTTTAAAGAACTATACAAAAAAACTTTTTTTTGCAACTTTCACTGTTTTCTGCAACTTCCTTGCAACAAACATACAAAAGACATTGCGATAAAAGTTGCAATTTTTTACAAAAGCTTTCGTGAAATCAGGCATTTTGGGCCGCAACAATCTCAAAAAAAGGCCGCGAAATCCTGGAAGGACTGCCCTTGTGTGTTTTTTCATGCGTTATGGTGCGCATTCAGTGTTTTTGTTGTGGTGCGCGTAGGCTACTCCTGATGTTGTCAGTCATCTCATCTCTTATATGCCTACTCATGGACATTGCGCCATCATCACGTCCTGTAGTAGGGGGGCCGCCTTGATAATCCTGCATAGGAGCCCGGTGTTGGCTCGTTACGCCACTGACCTCCTGCCCTCTTTCGTCATTCTGGGCAGCATTGATGCAGGAATACCCTCAACTCTGTGACGTCGCCTTGAAGATTCTCCTCCCTTTCGTGTCGACATATTTGTGTGAGGCAGGATTCTCAAAAATGACTGCACTCGAAACGAAATACCGCAATTGTGCACAAATCGAGGATGATTTGAGGCTATGTTTATCAGACATTTCGCATAGAATTGGGAGGGGGGGGGGGGGCCAACTGCAATGAACCAGCTTTGGGGGGGCCCAGCTTGCAAAAGGTTGAGAACCCCTGCTCTAATCCATTAAGTAAAGGCGGTTACACACCAACCAGACGGCCAACCGTGCCTGAACTGAATGCATGTCGTCGCAGCATTGTCATGATTATTTTTAACATTTGGTATGATAATATTAGGTGTTTGCTTTCCAGTGAATGAGACAAAGTAAAATTGCAGTCTTTTCTCTGCTCTGAAGTAGCGGTGCTCGTTCAAGTCTGTGTGTGGGTCGGACCCCCGAGGGCAGGGGAGGGGTTTGACGGAGCCTCGAGGAGATGCAACTTTCAAATCTGGCTAGCTTTTCAACATTACTGCTTTTAAATAGCAGTACACGTCCTTGTTATGGTACAGTGCATAACCACCAGTTATAAAGTAGATGGATTTAATTACAGTGCCTTGCGAAAGTATTCGGCCCCCTTGAACTTTTCGACCTTTTGCCACATTTCAGGCCTCAAACATAAAGATATAAAACTGTAATTTTTTGTGAAGAATCAACAACAAGTGGGACACAATCATGAAGTGGAACGAAATTTATTGGATATTTCAAACCTTTTAAACAAATAAAAAAAAAGCAAAATTATTCAGCCCCCTTAAGATAATACTTTGTAGCGCCACCTTTTGCTGCGATTACAGCTGTAAGTCGCTTGGGGTATGTCTCTATCAGTTTTGCACATCGAGAGACTGACATTTTTGCCCATTCCTCCTTGCAAAACAGCTCGAGCTCAGTGAGGTTGGATGGAGAGCGTTTGTGAACAGCAGTTTTACGTTCTTTCCACAGATTCTCGATTGGATTCAGGTCTGGACTTTGACTTGGCCATTCTAACACCTGGATATGTTTATTTGTGAACCATTCCATTGTAGATTTTACTTTATGTTTTGGATCATTGTCTTGTTGGAATACAAATCTCCGTCCCAGTCTCAGGTCTTTTGCAGACTCCATCAGGTTTTCTTCCAGAATGGTCCTGTATTTGGCTCCATCCATCTTACCATCAATTTTAACCATCTTCCCTGTCCCTGCTGAAGAAAAGCAGGCCCAAACCATGATGCTGCCACCACCATGTTTGACAGTGGGGATGGTGTGTTCAGGGTGATGAGCTGTGTTGCTTTTACGCCAAACATAACTTTTTGCATTGTTGCCAAAAAGTTCGATTTTGGTTTCATCTGACCACAGCACCTTCTTCCACATGTTTGGTGTGTCTCCCAGGTGGCTTTTGGCAAACTTTAAACGACACTTTTTATGGATATCTTTAAGAAATGGCTTTCTTCTTGCCACTCTTCCATAAAGATTTGTGCAGTATACGACTGATTGTTGTCCTATGGACAGAGTCTCCCAGCTCAGCTGTAGATCTCTGCAGTTCATCCAGAGTGATCATGGGCCTCTTGGCTGCATCTCTGATCAGTCTTCTCATTGTATGAGCTGAAAGTTTAGAGGGACGGCCGGGTCTTCGTAGATTTGTAGTGGTCTGATACTCCTTCCATTTCAATATTATCGCTTGCACAGTGCTCCTTGGGATGTTTAAAGCTTGGGAAATCTTTTTGTATCCAAATCCGGCTTTAAACTTCTCCACAACAGTATCTCGGACCTGCCTGGTGTGTTCCTTGTTCTTCATGATGCTCTCTGCGCTTTACACGGACCTCTGAGACTATCACAGAGCAGGTGCATTTATACGGAGACTTGATTACACACAGCTGGATTCTATTTATCATCATTAGTCATTTAGGTCAACATTGGATCATTCAGAGATCCTCACTGAACTTCTGGAGAGAGTTTGCTGCACTGAAAGTAAAGGGGCTGAATAATTTTGCACGCCCACTTTTTCAGTTTTTTATTTGTTAAAAAAGTTTGAAATAGCCAATGAATTTCGTTCCACTTCATAATTGGGACCCACTTGTTGTTGATTCTTCACAAAAAATTACAGTTTTATATCTTCATGTTTGAGGCCTGAAATGTGGCAAAAGGTCAAAACGTTCAAGGGGGCCGAATACTTTCGCAAGGCACTGTAGCTGAGGTATTTTTCCGGCAATTACATTAGTGTTATAAGTTATCATGGCAAACTTACATACAGTACATAATTAGAGCCCGAGCACCGATGGTAGGGCCTGGCCGTGGCGGGGTGGCCATTGTGTACGTTTTGCAATCGAAACAGGAAGTGGGTGTAACTCGAGTGTACACTGTCCAATCTGCCCGACATTTTTCAGGATTCATAAAAGTATATCCCTGAGGGCATCTAAAGGCCAATATTGACCCATAGTCATAGTGCCTCCTAGTTGCCCCCTTACATAACTTTTGAACCGTTTAAGGTAGAGTCTTGTGTGAGGTATCATTGAACTCAGCAGAGTTCCTTTTGTCATTGGTGACGGTTTGCGGTTTCTGACAGTCACGCAAATGCACGGCCGCAAGGACCAGCGTCCGCCGGTAACCCCGACGTACGCAGAGTTGCGAGGGCCCCTCCAACGCTGCTTGGAATTAGGGGTCTAAACCTAGAGTCTGGAAGAACCGGCGGTAGCAAAGCTACACCGTTCGCACAGCAGGGCTGTGGAACCCTATTAAAGATTATTATTTATTTTTCCTCTTTCTATTTTTCTCTTATTATTTTTTATCTGTAAAACAGATGCTACAGCCTAAACCGTACATGGTGGGGGGGTGCCGTTTTCAGGACTGGACCAGATCCCTGCACTGAACTCGGACAAAAAAAATTGCACCACTAGGTGGCGCTATAGCAGAGATACACGTTTGTCCCTGTAACTCCCAAACCATACATTGCACATTAAAAATACACACATTCACGTGTTGCCAGAATTCAGCGGAATCTCGTGATATAGGCCACGGCCATTTCCGCCTAGACTTTAATGCGCGAAAAATCACGATTTATCGTAAACCTACTTTTTCTAACTCCTCCTAGACCGTGCGAACGATCAATGCATGCAAATGGTTTGATTGCAATTTCTCTGCCGTAGTAATTGCTATAAACACGAAACGTGATGCTTGTTTTGCATGCCGCTCTGAGGCTCTGTACCAAATTTGGCGAAGATCGGCCATTAGGGGGCGCTATAGTCAACGTAGACCAGTTTCGTCCCTTTTACTCAATCAATGTTAATGCAACGGCCACGTACCACAGACCTTACGGCTCACGCCCTCGATATTTCCCGCCGTTTGCCTCCCCACAATCACGCTTTGGGTCCCTTCGCGCCCTCCCGGGTCATCAGGGTGACTCGCGTCGGGGGCAACTGGCGCCGGGAGGCTTGGACCCCGTCATAACTGCTTGCAGTTCTAGTTTAAGTTATAATGACAGAGGGGCGATGTTCCTGTAGGACACGTGTCAAACTCGAGGCCCGAGGGCCAAATCCGGCCCCTCGCAGGTTTTGATCTGGCCCGCATTCCAATTTAGGTTCACGATAAATTTTGGCCCACCTAGTTTTTGACACCTTTTCTGGCGGTTTATGTGCTTTTTTTCAATGCTTTATGCACTTTGTTTTAAAGATTTTGACGCTTTGCTCAATCTTTTGCCACTTTTTCTGAAGTTTTTGGCACTTTTTATGATGTTTTGGGCACTTTTTACGATGTTTTTGGCAGTTATTACAATGTTTTGGGCACTTTTTACAATGTTTTGGGCACTTTTTCAGACAATTTTGACGCTGTCTCTCGGCCTTTTTCCAACGGTTTTGGCGCTTTTTTCCAACGTATTTGTCGCTGGCTGAGGAACTTTTCTGCCAAAATCTTTTAGGGCTTTATGAGGCCCAAAATATAAGTGAGAAGACTAAAGTAGGCTATATGACAATTGCAATAATACAGTTAAAATATTTGACTTTTTCTCTTACATAAAAGCATGTCAATAAACTCTACATCTGGCCCTTGATGGGATTCTCATTTTCCAGTGTGGCCCTCTGGGAAACTGAGTTTGACACCCGTGCTGTAGGATATCCGCTCGTATTATTAGCTAAGTTTCCATCCACTTGTCAATCGAATTATCTGAAGTTCTTAAAAAAACTCATGAGAATAAAGCTGGTGAAAGTGTGTTTCCATCAAACAGCTCTAAAGCGAATAAAAACCTGTGCGTAATGACGTCACATGCTGTTTTGCGATTAAATTGGTCTATCGAATTGATTTGAGACATTTTAAGGTGTTTCCATTCATTTTTGAACTGAATCGCACAACATTCAAGCAAACTTTTGCGAACAAAGTTTTGCTAGACAAAAGTAGTAGTTGTTGTTAATATTAGAAGCCAAGCTAAGCTTTTTTTCACATTAGGACTTATAAAGCCAATGAGAACCGTGGAGAGTCAACCCCCAGCCGCTCCGCTGCCCTGCTGTGAAGCAGAAACGCTTTATGTCAGATAATGTCCATAATAATTGGACTTTGGGTTAGAGTTTTTGACAGTTTTCAGTGGTTATGAGGAGCAATATGAGAGAGAAATTAGGTAATCATTTATCATTGTTTAGGTACATTAAACCAAAAAGCTTTTTCCTTGCCTAGGGCGCAATGATGAAGAAAACATTAACGTGAGATAACTTCTATAATCGTTGGATTTTGATTTAGTTTTTTTGACAGGCTTATGTGTTTATGACAAGATATGACCATGATAAATCTGGTGATGATTGATTGTTGTTTAGATACATTAAACCACGTTAAGCTTTTTGACATAAAGCGTTTTAGAATGTCCCTGTCGTAACCTTTGTTGGTCATTTCCTTCGCGAGCTCCTGATAAATGATGGCGTTTCTTAGATTTTTGCTATCTAAAATAGCCGTTATATTTTTCTGTTAAATTAAATTTAAAAAAGTATCTTGTCTCCTCGTTTGTCCGCTTACATCTGTTTTTGTTGACAGCTGTCATGTGTGCAAACAGAGCTGAAATACTGGGCGGAAATGAACTGAAACTTCTTCTTTGTTTTATTGCAGGTTGCAACCATTAAATGACCTAAAACTTAATCGCAATTCATTATTTATTCGGCAAATAACGTTTCCATCAGCGTTTATCGCATAAGCCGTATATCGATCAAGAGAAAATCCGATGAGACCGAACGTATTTTCTTTAAGTCGATATTCATGAAATTCAGTCAGATTTTACTGTTTCCATAAGGCATTTTTCATTCACGAATTTCATCACTTAATTCGGATAAAAACGTGTGGATGGAAACATAGCTATTGACTCCAGGGAAGTGAAGAAGATTTCAGTTCATATCAAGCATATCAGGAACACCAGTTAAATACACTCAGCACAGGTATTACTTTCCAAGGAGACGTATTAGTTAGGGATGGGCTTGATTAATCGACGATCAATAATTGATTAAGAATTTCGTCAATGATGTTAATTTGTTATCAATTACACTAATGCTGGTTGCGTTGCGTAGTGTGAGTCTTGAAGCAATTAAATAAATTTCACAGTGTGGCAGCAATTAAACATTTTACCACTCGGGGGCAGTATTTGACTCCATACTCAGTTACCTGGCTGCGAGTTTCATGAAGAGGACACGGCGAAGTGTGGCATGGGACCATTTAGATTATTTATTTATTTTTGTTAAACGACTTAGTTCACTGTAAACACTGAGATGCCGTGTATACAGTACAGGCCAAAAGTTTGGACACACCTTCTCATTCAATGTGTTTATTTTCATGACTATTTACATTGTAGATTCTCACTGACGGCATCAAAACTATGAATGAACACATATGGAATTATGTACTTAACAAAAAAGTGTGAAATAACTGAAAACATGTCTTATATTTTAGATTCTTCAAAGTAGCCACCCTTTGCTTTTTTTATAACTCTGCAAACCCTTGGTGTTCTCTCAATGAGCTTCATGAGGTAGTCACCTGAAATGGTTTTCACTTCACAGGTGTGCTTTGTCAGGGTTAATTAGTGGAATTTTTTCCCTTATTAATAAAAAAGCAAAGGGTGGCTACTTTGAAGAATCTAAAATATAAGACGTGTGTTCATTCATAGTTTTGATGCCTTCAGTGAGAATCTACAATGTAAATAGTCATGAAAATAAAAAGGAAACGCATTGAATTGGGGAGGTGTGTCCAAACTTTTGGCCTTTACTGTAAGTACAACACGGCCACGACTCAAACGATGTAGCCGACCACTAAACAAAGTGCATCCGGGCCTGGTTAATGTCGGAAGCAGCCGCGGTGCATCCTGCTCTCAGTCTCAACCTAGCATAAACTCAGCGTTAGCACAGAGGAGCTGTGATGCACAACGAGCAGAGAAAATTACCCAAGGGACCTGCAAGTTCATTGACTTCATTGGATATTGGAACCAGCATATCACATTTCGTCACGACGTACCATCACCAGACTGGTAGAAACTCACTACGAAGAACGGAGTAAGGTTTCCCAGGCTGGCCCAGTTAGCGCGGAGGTAGGCGACCTTTGCATCCCGGCAACACGGCTGTTTTCGGCGGCTGGACTGACACCAGGTAGCGGTCGGGTCTGACCCCAGATCATGTAAACATGCTTATCTTTCTCAACAAAGATCAGTACACTGGTGCAGAAGTTGTATCTGAGTTAGCCTACTGGTTATTTTGTTATTAAGCTTTGTCCCGTGCCTTGGATAGTTTTGAGTTACATTCTGTATAAGAACGCCGGCTCGCAGCTGCAGGTTCTGCTGCTTCAGAGCGCCGCACCGCAACGCATATATCTATAATCTCTATCTATAACCTCTAGTTTAACTGCCACAAGTTGTTCTTCTTGTAATTAAGATCTCATCGAGGATAAACACTCTGTATTTTTGTATTTTCATTGCATTTTTAATTTATAAAAAGTTAAATAATGAATTTTAATATAAAAATATTAATGATTAATTGATAGTCGAACGTTAATTCTCCCAACGATCGAAGAAAATGTAATCAAATGCCCATCCCTAGTATTAGTTGCTTGCTTTTACATAATCAGCGCGGTTAAGTAGCTGTAACTTGCTGCTGACAATATGCTCAGCTCAGACTCATGGCCCTGAAGTCCCAACCCCGCTGCTGCACAGAGGGCTGTTTGCATGTTAATTCAAAGTTTATTAATACTGAATGTGTCACGTGTCCAAATTGCATCAAACACGAATCAACACGTCCTTGGGTCCCCAGCAATCCAACCACCAAGTGTAAAGATGATCGAATGAAGGGTTTCATGAGATATGCAAGAACACACAAACTCACAAACCACTCTTAAATTATAGTTGTAGGAAACTCTGGCCTTTAACTTAAATTAAAACAATCATTACTGTATAATAACTATGTACAGTATTATTTAGGTGTTAATCCAACTAAACTAACTCATTTGTATATGTGGACATGCCTCATTTGTTTGTTGTTTGGATTAATTATTACAACTCAATGTTTTATGGAAGTTTTTTTTGTTTCTCTCGGTTTTTCCAGGGGACAAGTTTGGGGAAAAGAATATGTTGTATATGTGCACTTATTAAAACAAAATACACCTTTATTTTCTGTCTCATTAAATGACACAAGCAAGCTTTTGCTAACTGCACAAAAACACACGTACACACAGAGGTTACCTGCAGGGCCTTGTTGTACTGCCGATTGGCAATATAGAGCTCTGCTGCCATGTTGATGAAGTCATCACTGACCAGGCTGGGGTGTCGCGCCAGAGCTTCATCTATTACACCCAGAGCTGAGGGCAAGTCATTACTTTCATAGTAACTCCTAAACAGGACAAACACACAAACACACACACACTTCTGACAACCTATAGTCATGACATTAATGAAATACTGTGTTAGGCCAGGCTTCTGTGGATGAATGTGTGGATCTGGTGTATCTGTCTCTGTGTGTCGGTGTGTGTACTGTACTTGGCCATGTCCTTAGAGAGCTGCATGAAGTGCTCTCCATCCTCCAGCGGCAGCAATGATAGAATCTTGCGGTAGCCATCCATGCACTGTTTGTGCTCGCCCAGACGCATGTGGAGGCTGCAGCGCTCCCACACGTAGCGCACATTGGTGGGGTCGTACTTAATGGCTGGGTGGCAGGGGGCAAGAGGGAATGGAGTATATTAATATTAATAGTAGGGCTGCAAATAATTAATTTAATCAATGATTAACCTGCCGATTATTTTCTCGATTAATTGATAATCTTTTGGTCAGTAAAAAAGTGATGTAAATAAATCTAACGAGAGACAGCAGATTAAAAAGGTCGTGAAAGAGAAGCTTCTTAAGGCCCTGACAAACCAAGCCGACAGCCAGGAACTAGTGGCAAGGAAGGCCGAATGTGGCGTGCCCTCACGTCGGCCCACGTCGCCTCGGTCTTGGCCAAAAATTAGTACTGGAATACATCGCAGAGACCACAAGCGATGGCCAAGTACCACATATGATCTGTGCATACGTGCAACTTAATAACTCTCCATACCAGCAGGCGGCAGTAATCTATTCATCATTCAAAGAGGGAAACCAGATACAAACGTTGCTATGATACAACATGTTGGCTTGCGGCTGAGAGATAGAGTGGTCGCCACTCAACCACAAGATTGGTAGTTCTATCCCAGGCTCCTCCGGCCGCATGTCAAAGCGTCCCTGAGCAAGACACTGAACCCCAAGATGCTCCCCAGATGCTGTATGTATAGCGGTCCACTGCTCCTAATACTTAGGATGGGTTATAAGAATATTTCACCGCTGGAAAGCTGAATATATCTTTAAATTGGGTCACTTATGTAGTAGAAATGTGAAAAAAAAAATTGAAATTGGTGCCTTCTAGTGTGGTTTTTGAAAAGGTAGAAAAGCACAAATTTTTTTTTTGTTCTTATAAAAAAAAAAAAAAA